>NC_057803.1:432969495-432969827 GCF_018294505.1 Triticum aestivum
GCCGCTCGCCATCGTCGTCGCCCCGCCGCCTCGAGCCGCGGCCCCGCCGTCCGCCGGCGCGCCCGCCGCCGCCGAACCTCGCCGTGGCCACCACCGGGCCCCGCCGCCCTCGTCCGGCTCCTCCGGCGGCCGGGTCGGGCTCCGGCGAGCCTCCCCACGCCCCTGCGGTCCTCCACCGGCGAGCTCCAAACTCCGGTGAACAGTGCCCCGCGGTCAACCTCGAAGTCCGTGCCCGCGAGATCCCGATCTGGATCTGAGATATTTTGACCCGACGGTTGACTTTTCCCTTCAAACCCTAAGTTTTTATGCATTCTTTGACTGCTCGTATCTCC
>NC_057803.1:432969869-432979246 GCF_018294505.1 Triticum aestivum
GCGGTCCTCACCGGCGAGCTCCAAACTCCGGTGAACAGTGCCCCGCGGTCAACCTCGAAGTCCGTGCCCGCGAGATCCCGATCTGGATCTGAGATATTTTGACCCGACGGTTGACTTTTCCCTTCAAACCCTAAGTTTTTATGCATCCTTTGACTGATCGTATCTCCGCAACCGTAGCTCCGTTTTGGGCGTATGATATATCAAAATCTTCGCCTTGGCATGTACATCATTTCATTCCATTGCGTCATTTGCATTTGAGGTCATCTTGATACCCAAAATGCTGTTAGAAGGAGGCTTCGTGAGTTAAACTGCAGATCCGTTAGTTCATCATGCACTTTTGTCATTTTTTCTATATTTAATGCGTTCATGATATGCCTGTGCCCCTTTGGGATGTATTGTGAAGCATTTTGTCTTATTTCCAGAGGTGCCACCCATGCATTTTTAGGATGTGTGTGCTGTCTTGTGCAAGCTTGCAAAGTAGGGTACCTGGGAATGCAGATTTCAGGGACTTAGTGATTTTCGCCAAGTCTGGGATATTTTAGTTCATGATGCTATATGTCCAGCTTGTTTCCTAGTGATCCGTGCCTCTTTTGAGGATGATCAGTAAGGGAGTTTTGATATTTATGTCATGCTCTATCCATCCATGTCTTTGTTGGCATTTGTGGAGTGCTCTAGGTTGACTCAATCGAGCTCAACTTTTGCTTCGTTGTTAATCTGGGCAGATCGTCAACTTGTTTGCGATTTCGCCGATGCTACCGTTAGTGTTCCATGCATGCTATGCCTTTGTTCTTGCCTTGTGTAGCTAGCACTTTGTGCCTTCTTGCTGGTCATATGCTTTCCTTGCCATGACTTGCACCGTAGTGAGTGCATCGAGCTCGTTTACATGCCTTCGTGAGTTAAATTTCAGCATGTCTCAGTTTTCACTAAGTCTGAAAACTGATTGTGTTCGAGCGATGTTCGTGAGCTCGGTAGAGTATTTTGTGAACCCTTTTGGCCCCAGGTCACTTTGGGTGTTTTATTAAGCTTGTTGAGTAGCTCCATGTCATGTTCTTACTTGTCATGTTCAGGTTTTCTATCATGTTGTTTTGCTGCTCCAAAGAGAGCTTCGTGATCTGAAATTTCAGACTAGTGTTAATTTCACTAAGTCTGAAATCTGTTTTGCATTTGCGTTTTAGACATGCTTGTTTGAACCTCTTAATGGATGAATTTGCCTATGGCTCAGTGCTAGTGTTTTGTCAACCATCTTGTGTACTTCACTGCCATGTATTTTTTTTCATGTTTGGTGGCTGTAGCATGTTCATTTCGTTGCATTTAGATGCCTACTTGCTGTAAATCGCAGACGGGTGTCATATCTTAAAACGCTCGCCATTTCCAAACCGTAGCTCCGATTCCAATGATCTTTATATTGTTTTCAAGCGATTTCATCCCCTCTATCCAGTGGCACACTTGGTTTTCCAAGTTGAGGCCAGGTTCATGCATTTCCTGTCACATCTTGCATTTTGCATCCCGCATCGCATCCCGCATAGCATATCGTCATTTCATCATATTGCTTGGTCTTGCCCGTGGTTGATTGTGTCCTTGTTGCTTGTTTGTCTTTGGGTAGAGCCGGGAGACGAGTTCGCTACCGAGGAGCCCGTTGAGTTTGCTTGTGAGGATCCAGTCAACTCTGACAACTGTGCAGGCAAGATGATCATACCCTCGAAATCACTACTATCTTTGCTATGCTAGTTTGCTCGCTCTTTTGCTTTGCCAATGCTACGATGCCTACCTTTTGCTTGTCAGCCTCCCAATTGCCATGTTGAACCTCTAACCCACCTTTGTCCTAGCAAACCATTGATTGGCTATGTTACCGCCTTGCTCAGCCCTTCTTATAGCGTTGTTAGTTGCAGGTGAAGATTGGAGCCGTTCCTTGTTGGAACATTTATTTACTTGTCGGGATATCATTATATTGCTATGTTATCTTAATGCATCTATATACTTGGTAAAGGGTGGAAGGCTCGGCCTCTCGCCTAGTGTTTTGTTCCACTCTTGCCGCCCTAGTTTCCGTCATATCGGTGTTATGTTCCCGGATTGTTGCGTCCCTTACACGGTTGGGCTATAATGGGAACCCCTTGATAGTTCGCCTTGATTAAAGCTTTTCCAGCAATGCCCAACATTGGTTTTACCATTTGCCACCTAGCCTCTTTTCCCTTGGGTTTCCGGAGCCCGAGGGTCATCGTATTTTAGCCCCCCTTGCGCCAGTGCTCCTTCTGAGTGTTGGTCCGAACTGAGCTGCCTGCGGGGCCACCTCGGGGAAACTTGAGGGTTGGTTTTACTCGTAGCTAGTCTCATCTGAGTGTGCCCTGAGAAAGAGATATGTGCAGCTCCTATCGGGATTTGGCGGCACATTCGGGCGGTGTTGCTGGACTTGTTTTAACCTGTCGAATCATCTTGTTGTACCAAGGTACCGAGTCTGATCGGTGTGTCTTGGGTGGAGGTCTATTCCTTCGTTGACCGTGAGAGCTTGTCATGGGCTAAGTTGGGACTCCCCTGCAGGGATTGATCTTTCGAAAGCCGTGCCCGCGGTTATGGGCAGATGGGAATTTGTTAATGTCCGGTTGTAGATGACTTGAACTAAACTTAATTAAAATGGAACAACCGTGTGTGTTACCGTGATGGCCCCTTCTCGGCGGAGTCCGGGAAGTGGACACGGTGTTGGAGTTATGCTTGCGCAGGATGTTCCTTTAGCTTCTCGCTCGTGCTTCGCCTTCTCTTCTCGCTCTCTTTTGCGTATAAGTTAGCCACCACATATGCTAGTCGCTTGCTGCAGCTCCACACATATTGGCCTTATCCATTCCTATGAGCTTAAATAGTTTTGATCGCGTGGGTGTGAGATTGCTGAGTCCCTGTGGCTCACAGATACTACAACTCCAGATGCAGGTCCAGGTGATTCCGCTCCAGTTGCCGACTACGAGCTTCAGTGGGAGTTCGACGAGGACTCTCAGCGATACTACGTGTCTTTTCCGGATGATCAGTAGTGGTGCCTAGTTGGGGTTATCGATTCAGGACCTTGTCGCATGTTGGGGGTCTTTTCTATTTTGGCGCCGTAGTCGGGCCATGAGTGTTTGTTTGATGGATGTTATTTATGTACTCTGATGTGACGTGGCGAGTGTAAGCCAACTATGTTATCTCCCCCTTTTATTTTGAATTACATGGAATGTTGTAATGATTGCCTGACTTGCGACATTGCTTTCAATGCGGTTAAGCCTCTAAGTCGTGCCTCGACACGTGGGAGCTATAGCCGCATCGAGGGCGTTACAAGTTGGTAATCAGAGCCATCCCCGACCTTAGGAGCCCCATTGCTTGATCGTTTTTAGCAGCCGAGTTGTGTCTAGAAAAATGTTTTGAGTCCTTAGGAATTATATATCGGAGAGCTTAGGAATTCTTTTTACTTCCCAGTCTCCTCATCGCTCTGGTAAGGCATCCTGGCGTAGAGTTTTGACTCTTCTCTTCTAAAATTTCACTAAATTTTTTTTAGGTTCACGCGAGTATCTTGGTTTTGTTACGATGGTTTTGTGACGAGAACATTGTTCTTGGTGCCTCCTGTCTTTAGGGGTTGTGGCAGTGTCCCGGGGAGTTGAGCTCCGAGGTGTTGTCGTCACAATTTCATCGTTGCAATTCTGGTATACTTGAGATATGTTCGCCGACATCGAAAATCTCTTTTATGCAGTTCGTTGGTGAGATAACCTCGACGCCACCCAGTACTGGGGCGGGAGTTCGGGAGTATCGCCATAACTTGTATAACGGATGCTTTTCGAAGGTTGAGGTAGATGGTTTCCGAAGTTTTCCTGGTTATGTGTTGAAGGATGGATACAGCTGGATGTAGGATTTGCTAGTTTGGGTGAGATATTGTGCTTCCCCTGTATCCCCAACACCTGATTGCATAACCGGAAAGGTTCGGGAGTTTCATAGGTGGGAAATCTAGTAGCTCTAGTTCTTCTTCCACGGATATTGGTTTGAGATTGGGATTTCTTACCGATTATTCGTTCTTGATCCGTACCTTGTTGATTTATTTCTCTACCTTAATTCTTCGTGGCTTCGCAATTTATGGATATGTGATCATTTGAAGAGGAATGCATTCGTTCATTTTGTTCGGATGTGAAGACTATATGTTGCAATTTTCATTCCGTTGGATTCAGCTTCTATATTGTTGTCTATCTATGTGCTAATGGTGGTCAACCTCTTCAGGATGGCTCCTCCAACGCGCACGACTCCGAATCCTAATCCGCCTCCACCTCCGCCTCCTCCGGAAGCATGGCAAGCTGTGATGGCCGCTACTAATGCAAACACACAGTTGATCATGCAGATCCTTCAAGAGCGCAATCAAGGCAGTCAAGGGAATCAAGGCCACAATCAGCACAACTTTGCTACTCTGAACCAGTTCCTTGCTAATGGCCCAAAGACGTTCAGCGGTTGTGTTGAGGCTACCGATGCTGACGATTGGCTAGTGGATCTGGGCAAGCATTTTGAATGCAGCAACGTCAGGCCTGAAGATTTCGTCAAGTTCGCTTCTTTCCAGCTCAAAGATCAGGCTGCAGAGTGGTTCCAGCAGTACAAGGATTCCAGAGGTGGACGTGTTATCACTTGGGACGATTTCCGTCAAGATTTCCGCGCTCATCACATCCCTCAAAGTGTGGTTGAGAGTAAGCGTCAGGAATTCCGCAATCTGAAGCAAGGCTCTTTGTCTGTCTATGACTACAACAAGTTGTTCCAGAAGCTCGCCCGTTTTGCCAAGCAGGATGTTCCTGACGAGAAGAGCATGATCTATCAGTTCAGGGGTGGTCTTCGTGAGGAAATTCAGCTCGCTCTTGTCCTCTTTGAGCCGTTGAGATACGATGAGTTCTACAACATGGCACTGAAGCAAGAGGCTGCTCAGATGAGATGTGATGCTTCCAGGAAGCGTGCCAGAGATGTTACTCCGTCTTCCTCTACTCAAGTGGTCAAGCAGCAGAAGTATTGGCTTCCTCCTCCTCCGTTTCGTCAGCCGTATCAGCAGAAGAGCAAAGGTGGCAGTGGTTTCTCCCACCCACCCAACCCAGGCTTTCAGAACAAGGCTTCGTCTCAAGCTCCAAGACCGAGTGCTCCGTATCACCGTCCGCTTTCAGAGGTCACGTGCAACAAGTGCCAACAGAAGGGTCACTATGCCAACAAGTGTACCAACCAGAGGCGTCTTCCTCCTCCTCCTCCTGTCAGATCGGCAAGTACAGCTGTGGTCAAGCATAATCCCAAGTACGCCAAGGTCAATATGCTGAATGCAGCTCAGGCTGAGGATTCTTCAGATGTGATCTTGGGTAACCTTCCTGTTAATGATATTCCTGCAAAAGTTCTTTTTGACTCTGGTGCATCGCATTCCTTCATGTCATTTCCATTTGCATCGGAGAACAATTTTAGCACTAGGGCATTACCTAGAGCTATGCAAGTCGTCTCTCCAGCTAAGCGACTAAGTTCCAGTATGGAGGTGCCGGATATTTCAATCTTGATGGGTGATTTCAAGTTTCTCGCTTCTCCTATGATTCTTGGCAACTCGGATATCGATCTTATTCTCGGGATGGACTGGCTCTCTAAGCATAAAGCTCAGCTTGATTGTGCAGCCAGGCAGATTCAACTGACTCATTCGTCTGAGGAGGTCATTGTATTTGCCGCTCGGGATAATTCCATCCGGTTGTTTTCTCTCAATGAGAAGGGTGAATTGGATGCTATTTCGCGGATTCCGGTTGTTTGTGAGTATCAAGACGTCTTTCCAGAAGAACTTCCAGGGATGCCTCCGCACCGGCCAGTTGAATTCGTTATTGAACTTGAGCCTGGTACGGAACCTGTGTGCAAACGTCCCTACAAGCTCGGCCCCGAAGAGTTGAAGAAGTTGAAGAAACAACTCGATGAGCAAGAAAGATTGGGTCTCATTCGGCCTAGTACTTCTCCGTGGGGTTGTGGTGTTCTTTTTGTGAAGAAGAAGGATGGATCGAGTCGACTTTGTGTTGATTACCGTCCAGTAAACAAGAAGACCATCAAGAACAAATACCCACTTCCCAACATCAATGAGCTATTCGAACAACTCAAGGGTGCTCAAGTATTCTCCAAGCTTGATCTCCGTATGGGTTATCATCAGATTCGTATTCGTGAGCAAGATATTCCCAAGACGGCGTTCAGAACAATCTTTGGTTCATATGAATACACCGTCATGTCTTTTGGCCTCGCCAACGCTCCTCCGACGTTCTCTCGCATGATGAACTTCATCTTCAACCCCTACACCAATGAATTCGTTTTGGTCTATCTCGACGACATTCTGGTTTTCTCGAAGAACAAGGAAGATCATGCCAAGCACTTGCGTTTGGTTCTTGACAAGCTCAGAGAACATCAGTTCTACGCCAAGTTCTCCAAGTGCGAATTTTGGCTCGATGAGGTTCTTTATCTTGGTCATATCATCTCTGCCAAGGGCATTTCCGTGAATCCTGAGAAGGTGTCCGCAATTGTGAATTGGGAACCTCCTCAGAACGTGAAGCAACTCCGCAGTTTTCTCGGTCTCGCAAGCTATTGCAGAAGATTCGTTGAAAACTTTTCTAAGATCGCCAAGCCTCTCTCAAATCTTCTTCAGAAGCACATCAAGTACGTTTGGTCTCTGGAGTGTGATATTGCTTTCAACACTTTGAAAGAGAAATTGATCACTGCTCCAGTTCTGACTCCACCTGATGAAACCAAGCCGTACGAGGTCTTTTGTGATGCCTCTCTCCAAGGTCTTGGTGCTGTACTGATGCAAGAGAAGAAAGTTGTTGCGTATACCTCTCGCCAGTTGAAACCTAATGAGAAGAACTACCCCACTCATGATCTCGAGTTGGCGGCAGTGGTGCACGCTTTGTTGACTTGGAGACATCTTCTATTGGGAAGGAAAGTGGATATTTTCACTGATCACAAGAGTCTCAAGTACATCTTCACTCAGCCTAATCTCAACCTCAGGCAGACTCGATGGGTCGAAATGATTCAAGAGTACAATCCGAGTATCGAGTATACTCCAGGCAAGGCTAATGTGATTGCTGACGCTTTGAGCAGAAAAGCATATTGCAACAGTCTGATTCTCAAGCCTTACCAACCCGAGCTTTGTGAAGCTTTCCGCAAACTGAATCTGCAAGTTGTTCCTCAAGGTTTCCTCGCCAACCTTCAAGTCTCGCCTACCTTAGAAGACCAGATTCGCCAAGCCCAACTTCTTGATGCTATGGTGAAGAAGGTGAAGTTTGGTATTGCAAAGAGTCAGTCCAAGTACAAGTGCTTCCGACTTGATGACAAGGACACTCTCTTCTTCGAGGATCGAATTGTTGTGCCAAAAGGTGAACTCCGTAAGGTGATCATGAACGAGGCTCATAACTCTCTCCTCTCCATCCACCCTGGTAGTACGAAGATGTATCAGGACCTCAAGCAAGCTTATTGGTGGACTCGAATGAAGCGCGAGATCGCTCAATTCGTGAACGAATGTGATGTCTGCAGAAGAGTGAAGGCAGAACACCAAAGGCCAGCTGGTCTCCTCCAACCTCTTGCCATTCCAGAATGGAAGTTTGACCACATTGAAATGGACTTCGTGACTGGGTTTCCAAAGTCCAAGCGTGGCAATGATGCTATATTTGTCGTCATCGACAAGCTCACCAAAGTGGCTCATTTTCTCCCTATCAAAGAGTCAATCACTGCAGTTCAATTGGCGGAACTCTATACCTCTCGCATTGTCTCTCTGCACGGTATTCCTCAAGTGATATCTTCCGACCGTGGCAGCATCTTTACCTCCAAGTTTTGGGATTCTTTTCAGAAGGCTATGGGCACCAACATCCGCTTCAGCACAGCTTTCCATCCTCAAACAAGCGGTCAAGTCGAGCGTGTCAACCAAATTCTTGAAGATATGCTCAGGGCTTGTGTGATCTCCTTCGGCATGAAGTGGGAGGATTGTCTTCCTTATGCTGAATTCTCATACAACAACAGCTTTCAAGCAAGTTCGGGCAAGGCCCCATTTGAAATTCTGTATGGCAGGAAGTGCCGTACCCCTCTCAACTGGTCTGAAACCGGTGAACGTCAGCTGCTGGATAACGACTTAATCACAGAAGCAGAAGAGATGTGCAAAGTCATTCGTGATAACCTCAAAGCAGCCCAGTACCGCCAGAAGAGCTACTATGATAGTAAGCACCGTGAATTGGTTTTCGAGATCGGAGATCATGTTTACCTCCGCGTCTCTACCATGAAAGGTACTCGTCGCTTCGGTATCAAAGGGAAGCTTGCCCCTAGATACGTGGGACCGTTCAAGATTGTCAGCAAGAAAGGCGACCTCGCCTATCAACTCGAGCTTCCTTCAAACTTTGCAAATGTTCATGATGTGTTCCATGTCTCTCAGGTTCGAAAGTGCTTCAAGACTCCTGACCGCACCGTCAACTTCGAGGACATTGAGCTCCAAGAAGATCTCTCCTATCGTGAGCACCCAGTTGCTATTCTCGAAGAGACTGAACGCAAGACTCGCAACAAGTCAATCAAATTTCTCAAAGTCAAGTGGTCACACCATTCCGACCGTGAAGCTACCTGGGAACGCGAGGATCACCTCCGTTCTGAGTACCCGGAGTTCTTTCAGTCCTAGATCTCGGGACGAGATCTTTTCGTAGTGGTGGAGTGTTGTAACGCCCCAGATGTAACTTTCCATATTTGTATCCAACTCTTGCCGTCCCTGGCGCTAAGTTATATTTATTTCTCGGGTTTGGGTCTTTGTCTCCGTGTGTTGTTTTCTTTTTCGTGCATCTCTTATCATGTCATCACGTGCATTGCATTTGCATACATGTTCATCTCATGCATTCGAGCATTTTCCCCGTTGTCCGTTTTGCATTCCGGCGTTTCGTTCTCCTCCGGTGGTCATTTCTACCTTTCTTTCTTGTGTGGGGTTTAAACATTTCCGGATTGGACCGAGTCTTGCCAAGCGGCCTTGGTTTACTACCGGTAGACCTCCTGTCAAGTTTCGGGTCATTTGGACTTCGTTTGATACTCCAACGGTTAACCGAGGGACCGAAAAGGCCTCGTGTGTGTTGCAGCCCAACACCCCCCAAATGTGGCCCAAAACCCACCAAACTCTGCTCCATGTCCTAGAGCGTTCGATCACGATCGTGTGGGCGAAAACCGCACCTTGTTTGGACTCTCCTAGCTCCCTCTATGCCTATATATACACCCCCCCCGTTTTCGGATCTCTCCCTCTCCCCGAAACCCTAAAAAAAAATCTCCTTCCTCCGCCGCCGACGGACGTGTCCGGCCCGCGCCGGACAGCGTCCGCTCCACCCCGCCGCCCGCCTCGGCCAACGCCGTGCCGCCACGTGGGCCGCGCCCAC
>NC_057803.1:432979593-433035438 GCF_018294505.1 Triticum aestivum
CGAACCTCGCCGTGGCCACCACCGGGCCCCGCCGCCCTCGTCCGGCTCCTCCGGCGGCCGGGTCGGGCTCCGGCGAGCCTCCCCACGCCCCTGCGGTCCTCACCGGTGAGCTCCAAACTCCGGTGAACAGTGCCCCGCGGTCAACCTCGAAGTCCGTGCCCGCGAGATCCCGATCTGGATCTGAGATATTTTGACCCGACGGTTGACTTTTCCCTTCAAACCCTAAGTTTTTATGCATCCTTTGACTGATCGTATCTCCGCAACCGTAGCTCCGTTTTGGGCGTATGATATATCAAAATCTTCGTCTTGGCATGTACATCATTTCATTCCATTGAGTCATTTGCATTTGAGGTCATCTTGATACCCAAAATGCTGTTAGAAGGAGGCTTCGTGAGTTAAACTGCAGATCCGTTAGTTCATCATGCACTTTTGTCATTTTTGCTATATTTAATCCGTGCATGATATGCCTGTGCCCCTTTGGGATGTATTGTGAAGCATTTTGTCTTCTTTCCAGAGGTGCCACCCATGCATTTTTAGGATGTGTGTGTTGTCTTGTGCAAGCTTGCAAAGTAGGGTACCTGGGAATGCAGATTTCAGGGACTTAGTGATTTTCGCTAAGTCTGGGATATTTTAGTTCATGATGCTATATGTCCAGCTTGTTTCATAGTGATCCGTGCCTCTTTTGAGGATGATCAGTAAGGGAGTTTTGATATTTATGTCATGCTCTATCCATCCATGTCTTTGTTGGCATTTGTGGAGTGCTCTAGGTTGACTCAATCGAGCTCAACTTTTGCTTCGTTGTTAATCTGGGCAGATCGAAAACTTGTTTGCGATTTCGCCGATGCTACCGTTAGTGTTCCATGCATGCTATGCCTTTGTTCTTGCCTTGTGTAGCTAGCACTTTGTGCGTTCTTGCTGGTCATATGCTTTCCTTGCCATGACTTGCACCGTAGTGAGTGCATCGAGCTCGTTTACATGCCTTCGTGAGTTAAATTTCAGCATGTCTCAGTTTTCACTAAGTCTGAAAACTGATTGTGTTCGAGCGATGTTCGTGAGCTCGGTAGAGTATTTTGTGAACCCTTTTGGCCCCAGGTCACTTTGGGTGTTTTATTAAGCTTGTTGAGTAGCTCCATGTCATGTTCTTACTTGTCATGTTCAGGTTTTCTATCATGTTGTTTTGCTGCTCCAAAAAGAGCTTCGTGATCTGAAATTTCAGACTAGTGTTAATTTCACTAAGTCTGAAATCTGTTTTGCATTTGCGTTTTAGCCATGCTTGTTTGAACCTCTTAATGGATGAATTTGCCTATGGCTCAGTGCTAGTGTTTTGTCAACCATCTTGTGTACTTCACTGCCATGTATTTTGTTTTCATGTTTGGTGGCTGTAGCATGTTCATTTCGTTGCATTTAGATGCCTACTTGCTGTAAATCGCAGACCGGTGTCATATCTTAAAACGCTCGCCATTTCCAAACCGTAGCTCCGATTCCAATGATCTTTATATCGTTTTCAAGCGATTTCATCCCCTCTATCCAGTGGCACACTTGGTTTTCCAAGTTGAGGCCAGGTTCATGCATTTCCTGTCACATCTTGCATTTTGCATCCCGCATCGCATCCCGCATAGCATATCGTCATTTCATCATATTGCTTGGTCTTGCCCGTGGTTGATTGTGTCCTTGTTGCTTGTTTGTCTTTGGGTAGAGCCGGGAGACGAGTTCGCTACCGAGGAGCCCGTTGAGTTTGCTTGTGAGGATCCAGTCAACTCTGACAACTGTGCAGGCAAGATGATCATACCCTCGAAATCACTACTATCTTTGCTATGCTAGTTTGCTCGCTCTTTTGCTTTGCCAATGCTACGATGCCTACCTTTTGCTTGTCAGCCTCCCAATTGCCATGTTGAACCTCTAACCCACCTTTGTCCTAGCAAACCATTGATTGGCTATGTTACCGCCTTGCTCAGCCCTTCTTATAGCGTTGTTAGTTGCAGGTGAAGATTGGAGCCGTTCCTTGTTGGAACATTTATTTACTTGTCGGGATATCATTATATTGCTATGTTATCTTAATGCATCTATATACTTGGTAAAGGGTGGAAGGCTCGGCCTCTCGCCTAGTGTTTTGTTCCACTCTTGCCGCCCTAGTTTCCGTCATATCGGTGTTATGTTCCCGGATTGTTGCGTCCCTTACACGGTTGGGCTATAATGGGAACCCCTTGATAGTTCGCCTTGATTAAAGCTTTTCCAGCAATGCCCAACATTGGTTTTACCATTTGCCACCTAGCCTCTTTTCCCTTGGGTTTCCGGAGCCCGAGGGTCATCGTATTTTAGCCCCCCTTGGGCCAGTGCTCCCTCTGAGTGTTGGTCCGAACTGAGCTGCCTGCGGGGCCACCTCGGGGAAACTTGAGGGTTGGTTTTTACTCGTAGCTAGTCTCATCTGAGTGTGCCCTGAGAAAGAGATATGTGCAGCTCCTATCGGGATTTGTCGGCACATTCGGGCGGTGTTGCTGGACTTGTTTTAACCTGTCGAATCATCTTGTTGTACCAAGGTACCGAGTCTGATCGGTGTGTCTTGGGTGGAGGTCTATTCCTTCGTTGACCGTGAGAGCTTGTCATGGGCTAAGTTGGGACTCCCCTGCAGGGATTGATCTTTCGAAAGCCGTGCCCGCGGTTATGGGCAGATGGGAATTTGTTAATGTCCGGTTGTAGATGACTTGAACTAAACTTAATTAAAATGGAACAACCGTGTGTGTTACCGTGATGGCCCCTTCTCGGCGGAGTCCGGGAAGTGGACACGGTGTTGGAGTTATGCTTGCGCAGGATGTTCCTTTAGCTTCTCGCTCGTGCTTCGCCTTCTCTTCTCGCTCTCTTTTGCGTATAAGTTAGCCACCACATATGCTAGTCGCTTGCTGCAGCTCCACACATATTGGCCTTATCCATTCCTATGAGCTTAAATAGTTTTGATCGCGTGGGTGTGAGATTGCTGAGTCCCTGTGGCTCACAGATACTACAACTCCAGATGCAGGTCCAGGTGATTCCGCTCCAGTTGCCGACTACGAGCTTCAGTGGGAGTTCGACGAGGACTCTCAGCGATACTACGTGTCTTTTCCGGATGATCAGTAGTGGTGCCTAGTTGGGGTTATCGATTCAGGACCTTGTCGCATGTTGGGGGTCTTTTCTATTTTGGCGCCGTAGTCGGGCCATGAGTGTTTGTTTGATGGATGTTATTTATGTACTCTGATGTGACGTGGCGAGTGTAAGCCAACTATGTTATCTCCCCCTTTTATTTTGAATTACATGGGATGTTGTAATGATTGCCTGACTTGCGACATTGCTTTCAATGCGGTTAAGCCTCTAAGTCGTGCCTCGACACGTGGGAGCTATAGCCGCATCGAGGGCGTTACAGCAATGGCGACGGAACAGCGGAGGATGACCCCTCCAAGAAGCAACCTAAGCGCCGGCGTCAGCAGCGCCGCTCTAAGTCCCGCCAAAGCAAAAACGGTGATTCCGGCACAGGAGATAACAACACCCCGGACAGTGCCGAAGACAACCCCCTCCAGCAAGATTCAGCACAGGAGGATGGAGAAGCCAGCCCTCATGAGAGAGCGGCAGATAGATAGGAAGAGGATGATAATTACATACCTCCCTCCGAAGACGAGGCAAGCCTCGGCGACGACGAATTTGGCGTGCCTGAGGATCCCATTGAGCAAGAGCACTTCAAGCACCAGCTTATAGCCAAGGCAAATAGCCTTAAGAAAAAGCAGCAGCAGCTTAGAGATGATCAAGACTTGCTAGCCGACAGATGGACTGAAGTCCTTGCGGCCGAGGAATATGCACTCGAACGCCCCTCCAAAAGCTACCCAAAACACAGGTTGCTACCCCGATTAGAGGAGGAAGCATCTAAACCTACGTCCCCAGTGTATGACGCGGCTGACCGGCCACCTCGTGGCCACGATAGAGAGGCCTCTCGGCCCACAACTCAAGCCGCACCCTGGCGCCACTCAAAAAATACCAAGGCTTGGGGAAACGCGCTAGACCAGTGAGATATATTGGAGGACAAAGCAAGGCAAACAAGATCGATCTACGGATCGCGTGGGCGCCTGTAACACCCTCGATGCGGCTATATCTCCCTCGTGTCAAAGCACGACTTAGAGGCATAACCGCATTGAAAGCAATGTCGCAAGTGAGGTAATCTTTGCAAACAACCCATGTAATACATAAGGGAACGAGATACATAGTTGGCTTACACTCGCCACTTCACACAATTACATGAATAAAGCATTACATCATCCAAATACAAGCAAGATTCGACTACGGAACCAAAATAAAAGAAGAACCCCAAATGCGACAAGGTCCCCGATCGACCCCAACTGGGCTCCACTACTGATCAACTAGAACGAAACAACACAAAGGACAAGATCTTCATCGAGCTCCTCCTTGAGCTTGGTTGCGTCATCTGCACGGTTCAACGGCACCTGCAAGCTTGTTTCGGAAGTATCTGTGAGTCACGGGGACTCAGCAATCTCGCACCCCCGCGATCAAGACTATTTAAGCTTATGGGTAAGGTAAAAGGTATGAGGTGGAGCTGTAGCAAGCGACTAGCATATCTGGTGGCTAACCTGTTCGCAAAAGAGAGAGAGAAGAGGAGGCAAAGCACGATCGAGAAACTATGATCAAGAAGTGATCCTAGAACAACCTACGTCAAGCATAACTCCAACAACCATGTTCACTTCCCGGACCCCACCAGAAAGAGACCATCACGGTTACACACGCGGTTGATGCATTTTAATTAAGGTCAACTTCAGGTTTTCTACAACCGGACATTAAAAAATTCCCATCTGCCCATAACCGCGGGCACGGCTTTCGAAAGTTCAAAACCCTGCAGGGGAGTCCCAACTTAGCCCATGACAAGCTCTCATGGTCAACGAAGGAATATACCTCCTCCCGAGACATTCCGATCAGGCTCGGTATCCCGGTTCTACAAGACATCCTCGACAATGGTAAAACAAGTCCAGCAAGACCACCCGATGCGCCGACATCCCGATAGGAGCTGCACATATCTCGTTCTCAAGGCACACCGGATAAGCTAAGCATACAGAAGCTGACGTAACCCAAGTTGCCAAGGGATGGCCCTGCACGGTGCTCTGGGTTGGACCAACACTTAGACAAGCACTGGCCCGGGGGTTTAAAATAAAGATGACCCTCAGGATGTGCGACTCCCAAGGGAAAAGGCTAGGTGGCAAATGGTAAAACCAAGGTTGGGCCTTGCTGGAGGAGTTTTATTCAAGGCGAATTGTCAAGGGGTTCCCATTATAACCCAACCGCGTAAGGAACGCAAAATCCGGGAACATAACACCAATATGACGGAAACTAAGGCGGCAAGAGTGGAACAAAACACCAGACATAAGGCCAGCCATCCACCCTTTACCAAGTATATAGATGCATTAATTAAATAGGATATATTGTGATATCCCAACAAGTAAAACATGTTCCAACAAGGAACAGCATCTCCATGTTCCAACAAGGAACGAACTTCAATCTTCACCTGCAACTAACAACGCTATAAGAGGGGCTGAGCAAAGCGGTAACATAGCCAATCAACGGTTTGCTAGGACATGGTGGGTTAGAGGTTTGACATGGCAATCTGGGAGGCATGATAAGCAAGTGGTAGGCATCATAGCATAGGCATAGCAAAAGAGCGAGCATCTAGCAAAGCAAAGATAGTAGTGATTTCGAGGGTGTGATCATCTTGCCTGAAATCCCGCAAGGTAGAAGAACGAGTCCATGAAGAAGACAAACAGACGTAGCCAACGGATCCTCACACACGCAACTTTATCGGAACCAACCCGAAGAAGCAACACCGGAAAGAAGCAAACAACATAGTAAACAACCACCACATAGACATGGCACGATGCGCAAACAAGTATGATGCATGTCCGGTTTAATGAGGCATGGCATGGCAATATGCACAAACAATACTACAAGTTAAATGGAGCTCAATATGCATCGGGATGCATATTGACAAAACACCACATGACTTATTTAGTTCTCTCTCATTTATGTACCCAACAAGGTTAAATGTTGTTAGCATGGCAGAAGGTGAAGCATGATGAAACTATCTAATCTAGGCAAGTTTAAATGAGGCCAGAACAACAAAACAACAAGTCCGGGAACTCCTCATATGCATATATTAGGTTTGGTACTGTTCTGCCCTAAACACAATTTTAGGGTTGTTAAACATGCAAGATGAAAGCACCATGTTAAACTAGGCATTTTTCTACCCCATTTACATATAAAGTTTGTTAAATTTGGAGCTACGGTTATTTAGTTATGGAATAAAGCATTTTAGCATATTCATAGAGAAAAATTTAAACAAACAACATTTTAAACATTTTAAACATGGATGAAGATGACATATTATGAAACTAGATGCAATTCTAAGCATTTTTCATATATAAGTTATTTTAATCCGATGCACGGTTTGTGAGATATTAAATGAATGAACATGGAGGGTTTTTCTGTAAAACTGCAGTTCCCTGGAATAAGTACTAAGTTCGCAGAACTAAAAAAACATTACGGGCTGAAACTGAGCAAACGGGCCAACAGGGTAATAGGCGCAACATGACTATCACACGCCCATGGCGCCAAATAGCGAAGGTTGTGGGGAGCTCACCCATGGGCTTGGCCCGTTCTGTGGTGCGGTTTGGTTCTAGCAGCGGCTGGGCTAGGCCTTGCTCACGTGGCCCACGATGGCGCTGGAGGCGCGGTCAACGCTCGGGGCGAACACGCGGTTGTTCTCCTCGCTCGTACACGAAGCAGAGGAAACAGGGGAACGGCGGCACGACTGGACGGCGGCAAAGCAGCAGCGGAGGGCGGCGACTGGCGCTGCGAGCGGGCGCAACAGGCGGCTGGGCGGACTTGGCGCACGAGGAGGAGCAGGAACGGCAGGATCTGCCCGGGTCCTGGCGACTGCGTTCGTCTCTTGAAGCTCCTGCAGGTTGCGGCGGTTCGGGAGAGCGACGATGCGAACTTGGCGTGCGAGGGAGGCAGGGGTTGCAGGCGCGGTTGAGGAAGGGGTGCCGGGAGGCAGCGGATCCGGCGAACCCGATAGCGGCGCGACGAACTTAGGAGGCGACGGCCTCGGCTCTTGCAGCAAAACGACGGTGAGGCGGGGAAATCAGCAGAGGCGCGACGCGAGGAAAAGAAAGGGGTTGGAGGCGGTGCAAAAGAGCTCACCAGCGGGCGGTGAGGACGACACGGAGGCAACCCAAGGTCGCAGGTGACCAGGGCGGCGCGGCTCACTTCCATGGACGGACGGCCATGGCTGCTCTCCTGTCCAGTACGAGAGAGAGAGAGATGAGCACGGCAACAGGTGAAAGAAAGAAGGAACGGGAGGGAGGAGACGTGAGGTGGCTCCGGTGCTGCTGCTGGGACGACGAGGGCCGTGGGGATCTCTGGTTGGAGGGGATGGATCGATGGAGTTGGTCCGATGGGGAAAATTAGGTGGAGCTCGGGCTGGCTACGAGGTGGATCTGGGAAGATCCCGAGGGGAATGGTGAGTGGGTGGCGGCGGCGCGATGGGACAAGGGGGAGGATTTTTAGGGTTAGGCTAGAGTTGATCTATATATAGCAAAAGGCTAAATTTAGGGGCATCTAGACCCTCCGATCTTAATCGGACGGTCCCGGATAAATAGGTTAGGGGGGCCCAAATAAGAAAACGGTGACATTTTGTAGATGTTTGGGGATGATCCGGACACAACGGTGGCGACAGTCCGGGTCGGGTTCGGGACAACTTTCGGACGCGCACGTGAGGGGGTCGATGCACCGTGCAAGGAGGGGTTTCGGGGCCTGGCGGTGATAGCGGACTGTGCAGACAGACTAGAGAGGAAAGAGAGGGAAAGCCCGGCAACAGTTTTCGAAGACCGAAAACGTCCGACGTGTGCCCGCTATAGTTTAACGTTGGGACGTTAAACGGACTCCGAATGTGATGAAACTTGACAGGCGGTTTACTGACAATAAAACAACACCGCACGTCAACTTTCATCCCATTCCGAGAACATTTTCCGGCCACTTATAAAAATAAAATTTCGGACACGCCGCGGGCGCGTGCAAGTGTGGTTGGGCTCAGAACGGAAAACAGAGAGAAACTCGGAGAACCCGGACGAATGCAAGTTTTAAAATATGATGATGCAATGCACATGATGACATGATGAGATGCAACACGCAAGCAAATGACATGACAATGACAGCGAAAACTGGAAGACACCTGGCACATCGGTCTCGGGGCGTTACAACACTCCACCACTACGAAAGGATCTCGTCCCGAGATCTAGAATGGCACCGGAGGGAAAACGGAAGAGAAAGAGAAGGGGTAAAACTAAGTTGCTTCTTTGACAAACGAGTGAAACCACGAACCTTGAAAAGGTTAAGCCATTTCGAGAAAAGAATAGAATGGAGATAAATCAAGTTGAAAATACTCTGTAAGCAAAGAGGAACAAGGAAGAACAACTTTGGGCAGCACTCCGGTTGAGAAGGGATGCAAGGCTTGATAAGGCGAAAGAACTTGAGCAAAAAGGACAGAACACTCCAGTTAAATGGATAATCACGAAAAGAACATGATCCAAGATGATGAGAGAAAAGAGCGACATCACAATGCCTCCGGATGAAAGAATCAAAGGTAGATTGTCGGAACAAAAGAGCGGAGAAGAAAATGACAACTTCTATCACAATTGAACTTGGAAAGCATCCTTGCAAGAAAGTATTGCGCGGGGTTGTTGGGAAAACAACAACGAAGAGGATAAGCTTGTAGTGGGCTTATGGAAAACATCTCTAGAACTTGAGGTGAAATTCCGCCACTAACGAAAACAATATTGGATTGATAAGAACAAGAAGACGAGGAACTTGTTCATCGGAAGGATAAAGAAGAACTTGGGTCCTTTATAAGCACCATAAACAGCAACAATCCTTAGGGAAGGCTTTAGGTGAACTATCACCCAAGATAACTCCAAAGAAGAGATTGATGGATTTTAAAATATCTCATTCTTGACAACATGTGAATCATGAAACATGAACTCAAATTATCAAGAATGACATAATACCACCTCCAATGATACGGAAGAAAGAATTGCACTCCGGATAGGAAGATGAAGAATGCTTGAGCTCTTAGAAAAGAATCTCAATTAACACTTGGAGAAGGAATATAAATCCTTAATGAACCATCATGTAGAACCTTCATGAAGAACTCCGGTAAACAAAAGAATGATCAAACGAAAGAAAGAGAAGTTGAAAATACAAGGTGAAACCTTGCGATGATTAGATGGATCTCTGTGGCGATATAATTGAAAAAGAGGTTGGAACTCCGGGAAAGAAAAGATGAAACAAATGAAACTGAGAATTTGATAAGCCTCCGGGATAAGGAAATAATCTCTTGGATGAAACAAGAATAAGAATTACATTATGCTTATCCTTCATCAATTAAATTGATGACAATCAACGGATTTGACATATTACTTATTCTCATAGAAAAGATTAAGAGAGATATAACATAAACTTGAGAATGTCTTCGACGAACCGCCGGTAAGATTTGAAAAGCACGAATGCATAGATATGATACACGAAGGAAGAAGAACTCTTGAACGAACCACCGTAAGAATTGAAAAATAAAAACGATTACAACATGAAGAAAACACCGGGAAGAATTATAAAAAGAATGAAGATACTTGAGAGAATTTAGATACAACTGAAACGAAGAGATCACGCTGTGATTAAAAAATATTGAATGATGCACCGGTGAGATTTGGGGAACGAGAGCTGAAAAGTGAGAATGAACAAGTCTTCTGAAATGATGGGCTCCGGATAATCGAACTGAAAATACCCTTGAATATCTCCTGATGGGTGAAAAGGATTCTCACAATCAAAAATAATTAGGAAAGGATGGCAACAAGCTAGCACCATGAATCTTGAAGAGAATGGAGCAAGATTAAAGAGAAACTCTTCTTCGGTCTTCAATATCTGAGAATGACGATGAGAAACACCACCAAATTGTTGAGGTACTCCGGGATGAAAAATGGAAAGGTTGAATTAACGATTAACGAATTTGAAAGATCAAGGAGAAAGGCATTTGACTAATGACAATTCATTCTTATGTCAAACTTTGAAATAAATTTGACACTAACTCTGGGAGAATAAGAAGAGTCAGGTAAGATCCTAGGAAAAACCTCTGGGTTAGGGCCCACTCAAAAGATACACCGTTGAAAAGATTACTTGAAAGAGAGATTGCACCGGTTGAATTAAATGACTTGAATGAGATAACAACCTCGAACGATCTTGAACAAATGTAGAGTGGAAAAAACATGAATCTTCAGGATATCTTGAGCACTCCGGAACAATTGAATAGCGAGAAATGAATGAATATGATGAGCACCAGTATGATAAAACTTCTGAAACGAGGAAAGGATATGATCAACACCAAAAGCTTGTATTGAAACCACCGGAGAAGAAAAGAATGAAGAATGATGAACTTGAAGCTCCATTAGAATCTTCCTGAGAATCACTGGATAAGAACATTCACGGAAAAGGAATGGAGAGACTTCCATCAATAAAATGGATACTTGAATAAGAAATCTGGGTCCTTGCAGAAACAAGGGTGGGAGGATGGGAAAAACAAAGGCAACTTGGGATGGATGAAAACAACCAACGTTGAGAAGAACTGATACTTGATTTTGCTGATGTTGAAAAGATTGGAACCACTAGAAGAGAAACACTCCGGATGAAAAGGATTGTCATGACAATCTCGATTATCATGAAGGATTAGTATTCACATAGGAGTATGAGAACACCGTTTAGAGAAGGTATGGAATCAACATTTGACTTCGAAGCAACTCGAATACCACAACTCAAAACAAAAACAAGGATTGGCTTGCAGAATAAGCCAGAACAAACATATGATTGAGATTTCGTCCGAAGTTTTCGTGGTGGGGCCTACACGGGCACGATTGTACAGCACCATCATGTACAAGGCAGTGCACATGACATACGAAGTGTCCCCAAGTTGGCATAGCCAAGGACTCTTTAAGACACAACGAGACCACTGTAAAACCAACCGTGAATAGGCGGACCACTAGACGTCGAACCCCAATTTCATATCATGCATCTGTTGGAAAGATTTCCTAAGAGCTACTTGAATTCCCACCTATGAAACTCTCAAAATTCTCTGGTTATGCAATCAGGTTTTGGGGATACAGGGGAAGCATAATATCTCACCCAAAACTAGCAAATCCTACATCCAGCTATATCCATCCTTCAACACATAACCAAGAAACCTTCGGAAATCGTCTACCTCAACCTTCGAAAAGCATCCGTTATACAAGTTATGGCAATACTCCCGAACTCCCGCCCCAGTACTGGGTGGCGTCGAGGTTATCTCACCAACGAACTGCATAAAAGAGATTTTTGATGTCGGCGTACTGAACTCAGGTATTCCACAATGATAAAATTGTGACGACAACACCTCGGAGCTCAACTCCCCAGGCCACTGCCACAACCCCTAAATGACAGGAGGCACCAAGAACAATGTTCTCATCACAAAACCATCGGAATGATTCTAAGATACCCGCGTGATCCTAAAAAAAATTTAGTGAAATTTGAGAAGAGAAGAGTCAAAACTCTATGTCAGGATGCCTTACCAAAGCGATGAGGAGACTGGGAAGTAAAAAGAATTCCTAAACTCTCTGATATATAATTCCTAAATGACTCAAAAAAAATTTCTAGACACAACTCGGCTGCTAAAAACGATCAAGCAATGGGGGCTCCTAAGGTCGGGGAAGGCTCTGATTACCAACTTGTAACGCCCTCGATGCGGCTATATCTCCCACGTGTCGAAGCACGACTTAGAGGCATAACCGCATTGAAAGCAATGTCGCAAGTGAGGTAATCTTTGCAAACAACCCATGTAATACATAACGAAACGAGATACATAGTTGGCTTACACTCGCCACTTCACACAATTACATGAATAAAGCATTACATCATCCAAATACAATCAAGGTCCGACTACGGAACCAAAATAAAAGAAGAACCCCAAATGCGACAAGGTCCCCGATCAACCCCAACTGGGGTCCACTACTAATCAACTAGAACGAAACAACACAAAGGACAAGATCTTCATCGAGCTCCTCCTTGAGCTTGGTTGCATCATCTGCACGGTTCAACGGCACCTGCAAGCTGGTTTTGGAAGTATCTGTGAGTCACGGGGACTCAGCAATCTTGCACCCTCGTGATCAAGACTATTTAAGCTTATGGGTAAGGTAAAAGGTATGAGGTGGAGCTGCAGCAAGCGACTAGCATATCTGGTGGCTAACCTGTTCGCAAAAGAGAGAGAGAAGAGGAGGCAAAGCACGATTGAGAAACTATGATCAAGAAGTGATCCTAGAACAACCTACGTCAAGCATAACTCCAACAACCGTGTTCACTTCCCGGACCCCACCGAAAAGAGACCATCACGGTTACACACGCGGTTGATGCATTTTAATTAAGGTCAACTTCAGGTTTTCTACAACCGGACATTAACAAATTCCCATCTGCCCATAACCGCGGGCACGGCTTTCGAAAGTTCAAAACCCTGCAGGGAGTCCCAACTTAGCCCATGACAAGCTCTCACGGTCAACGAAGGAATAGACCTCCTCCCGAGACATTCCGATCAGGCTCGGTATCCCGGTTCTACAAGACATCCTCGACAATGGTAAAACAAGTCCAGCAAGACCACCCGATGCGCCGACATCCCGATAGGAGCTGCACATATCTCGTTCTCAGGGCACATCGGATAAGCTAAGCGTACAGAAGCCGACGTAACCCAAGTTGCCAAGGGATGGCCCTGCACGGTGCTCTGGGTTGGACCAACACTTAGACAAGCACTGGCCCGGGGGTTTAAAATAAAGATGACCCTCAGGATGCGCGACTCCCAAGGGAAAAGGCTAGGTGGCAAATGGTAAAACTAAGGTTGGGCCTTGCTGGAGGAGTTTTATTCAAGGCGAACTGTCAAGGGGTTCCCATTATAACCCAACCGCGTAAGGACCGCAAAATCCGGGAACATAACACCGATATGACGGAAACTAAGGCGGCAAGAGTGGAACAAAACACCAGGCATAAGGCCGAGCCTTCCACCCTTTACCAAGTATATAGATGCATTAATTAAATAGGATATATTGTGATATCCCAACAAGTAAAACATGTTCCAACAAGGAACAACATCTCCATGTTCCAAGAAGGAACGAACTTCAATCTTCACCTACAACTAACAACGCTATAAGAGGGGCTGAGCAAAGCGGTAACATAGCCAATCAACGGTTTGCTAGGACATGGTGGATTAGAGGTTTGACATGGCAATTTGGGAGGCATGATAAGCAAGTGGTAGGCATCGTAGCATAGGCATAGCAAAAGAGCGAGCATCTAGCAAAGCAAAGATAGTAGTGATTTCGAGGGTATGATCATCTTGCTTGAAATCCCGCAAGGTAGAAGAACGAGTCCATGAAGAAGACAAACAGACGTAGCCAACGGATCCTCACACACGCAACTTTATCGGAACCAACCCGAAGAAGCAACACCGGAAAGAAGCAAACAACATAGTAAACAACCACCACATAGACATGGCACGATGCGCAAACAAGTATGATGCATGTCCGGTTTAATGAGGCATGGCATGGCAATATGCACAAACAATACTACAAGTTAAATGGAGTTCAATATGCATCGGGATGCATATTGACAAAACACCACATGACTTATTTAGTTCTCCCTCGTTTATGTACCCAACAAGGTTAAATGTTGTTAGCATGGCAGAAGGTGAAGCATGATGAAACTATCTAATCTAGGCAAGTTTAAATGAGGCCGGAACAACAAAACAACAAGTCCAGAAACTCCTCATATGCATATATTAGGTTTGGTACTGTTCTGCCCTAAACACAATTTTAGGGTTGTTAAACATGCAAGATGAAAGCACCATGTTAAACTAGGCATTTTTCTACCCCATTTACATATAAAGTTTGTTAAATTTGGAGCTACGGTTATTTAGTTATGGAATAAAGCATTTTAGCATATTCATAGAGAAAAATTTAAACAAACAACATTTTAAACATTTTAAACATGGATGAAGATGACATATTATGAAACTAGATGCAATTCTAAGCATTTTTCATATATAAGTTATTTTAATCCGATGCACGGTTTGTGAGATATTAAATGAATGAACATGGAGGGTTTTTCTGTAAAACTGCAGTTCCCTGGAATAAATACTAAATTCACAGAACTAAAAAAATATTACGGGCTAAAACTGAGCAAACAGGCCAACAGGGTAATAGGCGCAACATGACTATCACACGCCCATGGCGCCAAATAGCGAAGGTTGTGGGGAGCTCACCCATGGGCTTGGCCCGTTCTGTGGTGTGGTTTGGTTCTAGCATCGGCTGGGCTAGGCCTTGATCACGCGGCCCACGATGGCGCTGGAGGCGCGGTCAAGGCTCGGGGCAAACACGCGGTCGTTCTCCTCGCTCGTACACGAAGCAGAGGAAACAGGGGAACGGCGGCACGGCTGGACGGCGGCAAAGTAGCAGCGGAGGGCGGCGACTGGCGCTGCGAGCGGGCGCAGCGGGCGGCTGGGCGGACTTGGCGCACGAGGAGGAGCGGGAACGGCAGGATCTGGCCGAGTCCTGGCGACTGCGTTCGTCTCTTGAAGCTCCTGCAGGTTGCGGCGGTTCGGGAGAGCGACGACGCGAACTTGGCGCGCGAGGGAGGCAGGGGTTGCAGGCGCGGTTGAGGAAGGGGTGCCGGGAGGCAGCGGATCCGGCGAACCCGGTAGTGGCGCGACAAACTTAGGAGGCGACGGCCTCGGCTCCTGCAGCAAAACGACGGCGAGGCGAGGAAATCAGCAGAGGCGCGACGCGAGGAAAAGAAAGGGGTTGGAGGCGGTGCAAAAGAGCTCACCAGCGGGCGGTGAGGACGACACGGAGGCAACCCAAGATCGCAGGTGACCAGGGCGGCGCGGCTCACTTCCATGGACGGACGGCCATGGCTGCTCTCCTGTCCAGTACGAGAGAGAGAGAGATGAGCACGGCAACAGGTGAAAGAAAGAAGGAACCGGAGGGAGGAGACGCGAGGTGGCTCCGGTGCTGCTGCTGGGACGACGAGGGCCGTGGGGATCTCTGGTTGGAGGGGATGGATCGATGGAGTTGGTCCGGTGGGGAAAATTAGGTGGAGCTCGGGCTGGCTACGAGGTGGATCTGGGAAGATCCCGAGGGGAATGGTGAGTGGGTGGCGGCGGCGCGATGGGACAAGGGGGAGGATTTTTAGGGTTAGGCTAGAGTTGATCTATATATAGCAAAAGGCTAAATTTAGGGGCATCTAGACCCTCCGATCTTAATCGGACGGTCCCGGATAAATAGGTTAGGGGGGCCCAAATAAGAAAACGGTGACGTTTTGTAGATGTTTGGGGATGATCCGGACACAACGGTGGCGACAGTCCGGGTCGGGTTCGGGACAACTTTCGGACGCGCACGTGAGGGGGTCGATGCACCGTGCAAGGAGTGGTTTCGGGGCCTGGCGGTGATAGCGGACTGTGCAGACGGACTAGAGAGGAAAGAGAGGGAAAGCCCGGCAACAGTTTTCGAAGACCGAAAACGTCCGACGTGTGCCCGGCTATAATGCCGCTATAGTTTAACGCTGGGACGTTAAACGGACTCCGAATGCGATGAAACTTGACAGGCGGTCTACTGACAATAAAACAACACCGCACGTCAACTTTCATCCCATTCCGAGAACATTTTCCGGCCACTTATAAAAATAAAATTTCGGACACGCCGCGGGCGCGTGCAAGTGTGGTTGGGCTCAGAACGGACAACAGAGAGAAACTCGGAGAACCCGGATGAATGCAAGTTTTAAAATATGATGATGCAATGCACATGATGACATGATGAGATGCAACATGCAAGCAAATGACATGACAACGACAGCGAAAACTGGAAGACACCTGGCACATCGGTCTCGGGGCATTACAGCGCCCCACGACATGAGACGATAACCGTCACGCCGGATACATCAAAAGTAAATCCGGTCGGGCCGAACACAACAGACAAAACTCATTCGAGCTGCGTCGTGATATAGCCTAGTACAGAGGCGCCGCACACCCGTTATGCTTCACAGTTGAAGTAATGGATCATCAAATCCCAGAGGGTTTCAAACCCGTGAATATCGAATCATATGATGGTACGACAGATCCCGCGATATGGATCGAGGACTATCTCGTTCATATCCACATGGCTCGTGGTGACGACCTACACGCCATCAAATACCTCCCACTCAAGCTTAAAGGACCAGCCCGGCATTGGCTCAACAGCTTGCCAGCAGAATCCATAGGTTGTTGGGATGACCTGGAAGCCGCATTCCTCGACAACTTCCAGGGAACCTATGTGCGACCACCAGATGCCGATGACTTGAGCCACATAATTCAACAGCCAGAGGAATCGGCCAGGCAATTCTGGACATGGTTCCTAACTAAGAAAAATCAAATTGTCGACTGTCCAGATGTAGAGGCCCTAGCAGCTTTCAAGCATAACATCCGCAACGAGTGGCTTGCCCGGCACCTTGGACAGGAAAAGCCGAAATCTATGGCAGCCCTCACGACACTCATGACCCGCTTTTGCGCAGGAGAAGACAGCTGGCTAGCTCGTAGAAATAACATGTCAAAGAGCCCTGGTAATTCGGATACCAAGGACAGCAATGGCAGGTCACGTCACAACAAGCACAAGCGCCGCATTAACAGAGACAATACCGAGGATACGATAGTTAATGCCGGATTCTGAGGCTCTAAGCCCGGTCAATGGAAAAAGCCATTCAAAAGAAGCACTCCGGGCCCGTCCAGTTTGGACCGTATACTCGATCGCTTGTGTCAGATACATGGCACCCCTAACAAGCCAGCCAACCACACCAATAGGAATTGTTGGGTGTTCAAGCAGGCCGGCAAGTTAAATGCCGAAAACAAAGACAAGGGGCTACATAGCGACGACGAGGAGGAGCCCCGACCGCCGAACACCGGAGGACAGAAGGGGTTTCCCCCACAAGTGCGGACGGTGACCATGATATACGCAACCCACATCCCCAGGAGGGAGCGGAAGTGTGCGTTAAGGGACGTATACGCGTTGGAGCCAGTCACCCCAAAGTTCAACCCATGGTCCGCCTGCCCGATCACTTTCGATCGCAGGGACCACCCCGCTAGTATCCGCCATGGCGGATTTGCCGCATTGGTTCTAGAACCAATCATTGACGGATTTCACCTCACTCGAGTCCTTATGGACGGCGGTAGCAGCTTGAACCTGCTTTATCAGGACACAGTGCGCAAAATGGGCATAGATCCCTCAAGGATTAAACCCACAAAAACGACCTTTAAGGGCGTAATACTAGGTGTAGAGGCCCATTGCACAGGCTCAGTCACACTAGAAGTGGTCTTCGAATCCCCGGATAATTTCCGAAGCGAGGAGTTAAACTTCGACATAGTCCCGTTCCGCAGTGGCTATAACGCATTGCTCGGACGAACCGCATTTGCAAAATTCAATGTGGTGCCGCACTACGCATACCTCAAGATCAAGATGCCAGGACCTCAGGGGGTCATCACAGTCAATGGAAACACAGAGCGCTCTCTCCGAACCGAGGACCACACTGCGGCCCTCGCAGCACAAGTGCAAAGCAGCCTATCAAGGCAATTCTTCAGTCCGGCGATCAGACGTCCGAACACCGTCAAGCGTGCCCCAAGTAATCTGCAACAGGACCGCCTGGCACGTTCTGAGCTCGCATAGCAATGCGGCCCCTACCCCAGCCCCATCCAAATGGCGACACACGTGCCACGCGTACACAATTACGCATTAAAAATACCATGGGCACAGGGGAGGGGCACGACTACGGCATGCCTCGAAACACGGCTCAACCGCACTAGGGGCTCCCTACTTTGTTATTTTTTTTCTCTTCCAGGACTTCACTCTCTGGAAGCCCTATCCGGCAATATAATCGCCGAATAGACGATGCAAGGACCAGGGGGCCGGAAGCTACGTCGCATCATGGAACTCCCAGGTGGTCTCTATAACGAGCAAAATACCCGCTTTCACTACCATTCCATAGCTTACCCTTGGAAGAGACATGTCAAATAGTCCCATTTTCTTCTTATCGCACTACTTGTATCGTTTTGCTTCAATGCATCTTTTCGAATAAACAATGCATAGCTTCAGTCTGTTTTTGCATTTTTATTTTATATATGTGTTCATTAATGACACCTTGCAACCGTACACTTTGGTACGGCCAATACACCAGAGGCTTAAGTACCCCACAATATGGTGTGAGAAGTCCAAACACTTTCACAAGTGCGGCACCCCGAACTTATAGCATTATATGCATCAGCTCCGAATCATGTCTTTGGTCAATAGTTGGGTTTGCCCGGCTCCCATGTTTTGGTACCTTACGTTCCGCTATATCGGCTAAGGTAGCACTGGGAGAACTACTGCGATTGTGCCCCGGTTCAGCTGGGCTAAGCACCTCAGTAGAGAAAGCTAAAACTGACTGTCATGATAGGGCGAGAGCTGGTCGCTGTACGAGAGGTTTCGAGTCCCTAAATACTTATGCCGCTTAGGGCGAGGAGCCGGCTTTGTCCGGCCTAGGCGTGTATAGCGCCCCGAACTCGGTCCTCCGAACACTAGGGGCTTCGCCAAAATTTAAAATTATAGAATTCTCTGGCTAAGTGAGAGTGATAACGCATTATAGTCTGATTGCCTTGTTCGTTGTGCTGAGCACCTCCCTCGAAGGACCCAAGAATGGGAAAAGGAGTGCTCGGGTTTATCCCAAACACCCCAGCACTCGTGGCATGGGGGAAGAAGCCGACGACTCACCATCTCTTAGATTTAATAAACGGTCGTATAGAAGGTAATATTTTAAATTCAAACAAGCGTTGCATAGCGTGTATGAACAAGTTTTCAGCGTACAGGATAACACGAGCAAGTTTACTCAAATATTACATCTTTGGAACATTCATCCGCCACAAGGCGGGCACCCTTCAGGACGCCCTCATAGTACATCTCAGGGCGGCGATGCTCCTTGCCCTGCGGTGGCCCGTCCGTCACCAGCTTCTCAGCATCCATCTTGCCCTAGTGAACTTTAACACGGACAAGCGCCCTATGGGCACCTTCGATGCAGACGAAGCGCTTGATTACCTCAAGCCACGGACAGGCATCCGCCAGCCGCCTCACCAGCCCAAAGTAGCTCCCAGGCATGGCCTCTCCAGGCCGCAGCCGAACTATAAGACCCTTCATGGCCTGTTCGGCCACCTTATGGAGCACGACCAATTGCTTCAGCTGGTCGCTCAAGGGCACCAGGTGTCCGGTCTCAGCATACTAAGACTAGAACACCTTCTCCGTCGAGCTCCCTTCCTCGGCCCAGTAGTAGGCGGCGGCATCTGACACGCTGCGGGGCAAATCTACGAATGCTCCTGGAGAGCTCCGGACTCGGGTAAGTAACAAGTAATTCACTTTCACGTGCTTGCTTTGCATAATGAATGCCTTACCCACCGCTATATTCTTCATCGCCTCAATTTCTTGGAGGGCTTTTTGGGCTTCGGCCTTGGCAGACTTGGTGCTTTCGAGGGCCGCAGCGAGCTCGGACTCTCAAGTCTTCGAGTCAAGCTCCAAAGTCTCATGCTTCTTCACGAGAGCATGGAGCTCTTGCTGCACCTCGCCAACCCGTGCCTCATGTTTCTCCCGCTCGGTGCACTCCGTGGCTGCCTTGTTCTTGGCCTCGGTAAGCGCTTGCTTTAGGGTCGCCACCTCGGTCGTGGCCCCTAGCGCACCAGTAACGATCCTGTCATTTTTCGCAACCACATCTTTTTAATATACTTACACAAGGTATCACTTACCTTCTTTCTCCTCGAGCTGCTTCTTGGCAAGGCCGAGCTCCTTCTCGGACCGCTCGAGGCTATGCTTCAACGCATCGACCTCCGCAGTCAGTGCGGCAGAGGTCAGCAGCGCAGCCTGCATACCCATATTGACATACTTATGTTAGACTCCTGTGTTTATTATTAGATCCTCTATTCGGCTTTTCTTTGTGAACACTAAATAGAGCATCAGGGGCTACTGTCTATGCGGTAATATTTTCATATATTTTTTACATACCTCAAAGCCTGTTAGAAGGCTAGCACATGCTTCAGTCAGCCCGCTCTTGGCGGACTGAACTTTCTGGATCACCGCACTCATAATAGTGTGGAGCTCCTCGTCGATGGAGGCGCCGTTAAGCACCTCCAGCAAGTTATCCAATGCCTCTGGTTGGACGGAGGTCACCGGCGCGGTAGGCTTGCCCTTCTTAGTGGGGGGCCGCCTGCCGGTGTCCGAAACCACTGAAGGTTCCGGTGCGATGTTCGGCCCACGGCCGGACTGGGAGCCCTTGGGAGCCTTGCTCCCCTTGTGCCTGCAGTCCGAAAGGTCGCCTTGTGGCGCCTCCAGGACCACCTCCCCTCGGTTTGGAACCCTTTGGGACAGCACCTCGGCGTTATCCGTAGGGCGAGGGGTGGAAGCGGTCGGAAGCGAAAAGCTATTCACATCCGACGAATCCAAGGAACCACTCGACGATATGTCGACTTGGGCTCGGGGCGGACTGCATGATTATATTCGGCGTTAGGAGAAGCTGTGCAATAAAGCAACGCTACGAGTCACTCTGGTGTCCAAATACTTACGACTTCGCCAGGGGCTTGGCCCCGGGCGGCCACTCCTCTTCGCCGTCGGTGGCGTTGGTGGAGTAGTCTGGAGGAAGGGTCCTTCCCTTCTTGGACCCTCCAGCCTCCCCCGTTGGGGCAGCCTTACTTTTCTTTTCTCCCCCTACTGGAGGGGAAGAAGCCTCTTTTTCCTCCTCCTCATCTTCGTGGGAGGAGTGCACCTCGGAGTCATCGGACGACGAGTCCGACACCACCGGGCACCGGGAACGCTTTCGGGTTCCCGTGGCCTTCTTCTTGGCCTTCTTCTCCGGCACCACGTAAGGTGCCGGAACCAGCAGCTCCGCCAAGCAGGCGTCTGCTGGGCCTTCGGGTAAAGGAGCTGGACAGTCAATCTGTCCGGCCGTCTCCTGCTAGTCCTGTCAAAGGTACGGGAGCTTAGATCCCGCATAGAGTCAAACTATGAAAAACAAGTATCCTATAAGAGGTAAAAATAGCTTACCGCGCTGGCTTGGTGCTACGCGTAGAATCCGCGATCCTCGGTAGTGGGAGGGGGAACCTCGGCGCCCTTGAATAGCACCTTCCAGGCATCCTCGTGTGTTGTGTCGAAGAGCCTGTTCAGAGTTTGGTGCTGGGCCGGGTCGAACTCCCACAAGTTGAAAGCCCGTCGTTGACACGGGAGGATCTGACGGATGAGCATGACCTGGAGTACGTTGACGAGTTTGAGCTTCTTGCTCACCATGTTTTGGATACATGTTTGGAGTCCAGTCAGCTCTTCCGAACTACCCCAGGACAGGCCCTTCTCTTGCCAGGAGGTGAGCCGCGTGGGGATGCCAGATCGGAACTCGGGGGCCGCTGCCCATTCGGGGTCACGTGGCTCGGTGATATAGAACCACCTCGATTGCCACCCCTTTATGGTCTCCACGAAGGAGCCCTCGAGCCATGTGACATTGGGCATCTTGCCCACCATGGTGCCTCCGCACTCCGCCTGGCGGCCGCTCACTACCTTTGGCTTGACATTGAAGGTCTTCAGCCATAAGCCGAAGTGGGGCTTGATGCGGAAGAAGGCCTCGCACATGATGATAAACGCCGAGATGTTGAGGATGAAGTTCGGGGCCAGATCGTGGAAATCCAGGTCGTAGTAGAACATGAGCCCTCGAACGAATGGGTGGAGAGGGAATCCCAGTCCGCGGAGGAAATGGGTAAGGAACACTACCCTCTCGTGGGGCCTGGGGTGGGGATGAGCTGCCTCTCATCTGGGAGCCAGTGTGCGATGTCGTCGGGCAGGTATCCAGCTCTCCTCAGCTTCTTGATGTGTCCCTCCATGACGGAGGAGACCATCCACCTACCTCCCGCTCCGGACATGGTTGGAGAGGGTTGAGGTGGGAAGTGCGGACTTGGGCGCTGGAGCTCGAGTGTGCGAAAATGGATGAGCAGAGGAGGAAGAAGGCGTGGATGAAAAGGTGAATCCTTATCCCTTTATATGGGCGAACAAAACTATGCGTCCCCACCAGCCTGGTAAAACTCGCTTATCCCCCAAGCGTCGTAATCAATGGCACAGTTGGGTTACCCGCGCCCGTATTGATGAGAATCCCGTGATAAGGGGACACGATCTCTGCTTTGATAAGATGTGCCAAGGAAACCGCCTCGCAAAACGCACTAAGGTGGGACAGTAAAAAATGATTCGAATAAAGGCTTGGCTATGGTGTGATGTCACGCTACAGAATATGTCAGCAGATTAGATTTGTGGAAATGTTACTCTCTCCCTCTACGGTGGTATGTGGAACTTGTTTTGCAGAGCCGAACACGATCCTCGTGTTCAAAATCTTCTATGAAGTATTCGGAGGAGGAACCCATCGTCATTGAAGCCTGGTTCAGGGGCTACTGAGGGAGTCCTGGATTAGGGGGTATCCGGACAACCGGACTATAACCTTTGGCCGGACTATTGGACTATGAAGATACAAGATTGAAGACTTCGTCCCGTGTCCGGATGGGACTCTCCTTGGCGTGGAAGGCAAGCTTGGCAATACAGATATGTAGATCTCCTTCCTTGTAACCGACTCTATGTAACCCTAGCCCCCTCCAGTGTCTATATAAACTGGAGGGTTTAGTCCGTAGGACACAATCACAACAATCATACCATAGGCTAGCTTCTAGGGTTTAGCCTCTCTGATCTCGTGGTAGATCTACTCTTGTACTACCCATATCATCAATATTAATCAAGCAGGAGTAGGGTTTTACCTCCATCGAGAGGGCCCGAACCTGGGTAAAAACATCGTGTCCCTTGTCTCCTGTCACCATCCGCCTAGACGCACAGTTCGGGACCCCCTACCCGAGATCCGCCGGTTTTGACACCGACATATATCTTTAGATCTTGCAATTGAATAGTTTAGTTTCTTGTTTTATCACTAGTTTGGTTTATAAAAGAAAACCGCAAAAAATGGAATTGAGGTTGCATCATATCATTCATCTTTATAATGTCTTTCGTGAAAATGATGGAAAGGAATTTTTTTCTCAATTGATAGAAGAAGATATCTATAAAATGTTTGACAAAAAATCTTTGAATGATGAGCATGATTGCAATGTTGTTAGTATGAATTCTTTGAATATCCATGATGCTAATAATATGCAAAGCTACAAGCTTGGGGATGCTATATTTGATGAAGATGATTTTTAGTCCCCCAAGTTTCAATGACAAATTTCACTATGATGATAGAATGCCTCCTACTTATGATGATTATATTGATGAAAGTGGGTTTGGAAGAGTGTCAACTCTAGGTACTAATGATCCCACTATTTTGGAGGGTATTGAATCTTATTGTGATAATTATGAAAGTGGATTTGGAGAGGCCGTGACTTTATTTAGTGATGAATCCACTATTTTGAAAGAGGTTTCAATTGACTATGACAAAAAAGATGCTATCTATGATGATTATGCTGATGACATATATGCTATAAAGAATAATGATAACCATGAAACTTGTCATCATGATTTGAATTTTCAATCCCATGATAGGTATTTGTTGAGTTTGCTCCCACTACTATTCATGAGAATAAATTTGCTTATGCGAAGAGTAATAAAATTTCTATGCTTGTGGATCATGAAAAGAATGATTTATGTGATAGCTATATTGTTGAATTCATTCATGATTCTACTGAAAATTATTATGAGAGAGGAACATATGCTTGTAAGTATTGCAATAATATCAAGTTTCCTCTCTATGTGTTGAAAATCTTGATGTTTTGCTTATTTTGCCTTCCTATGCTAGTTGATTCTTGTTCTCATAAGTTGTTTGCTCACAAAATACCTATGCATAGGAAGTGGGTTAGACTTAAATGTGCTATTCATATGCTTCATGATGCTCTTGTTATGTGTCAATTTCTATCTTTTATGCGAGCATCATTGAACTCTTCATGCTTAGCTAAAAGGCATTAAAGAAAAGCGCTTGTTGGGAGACAACCCAACATTTACCCCTACTATTTTTGTGTTTTCACATGATTAGGCTACTATATTAATCATGTTTTATAGCTTTTGTTTCAATAAAGTGCCAAGTAAAGCCATTGGGATAGTGTGGATGATACTTGACTTGATTCTGCGCAAAAATAGAAACTTTTGCGCTCAGTCCAGGAATTTTAAAAATTCACTGGAAGGTGATTTTTATCTGAATTTTTTATAGAGGATTAATATACAAATTTCCTACCTTGTCCTAATTTTTCAGAATTTTTGGAGTTACAGAAGTATGGTTGGAGTATAGATTACTACAGACTATTCTGTTTTTGACAGATTCTGTTTTCAATGCATAGTTTGCTTGTTTTCTAGTTTCTATCGCTTACATTGCTCAATACAAATTGTGGAAATGATGAGGTACAGTAGGAATTGTGTGAGAACAATTATGAATCTTGTCTTTGACAGTACCAGAGTGAATTATTTGTCTTTATCATACTAACCCATCTCAAGAAGTTCCATTAAGTTTTGTGTGATTGAAGTTTTCAAGTTTTGCGTGAGATATCGATATGAGGAGAATAAGGAGTGACAAGACCCTAAGATTGGGGATGCCCAAGGCACTCCAAGGTATTATTCAAGGAAGATCCAAGCAACTAAGCTTGGGGATGCCTCAGGAGGCATCCCCCCTTTCGTCTCCAACATTATCGGTAATCTCACTTGGAGCTACATTTTCATTTGTCACATGATATGAATTTTTCTTGGAGCGTCATTTTATTTTGTTTTGACTTGCTTTCTGTTATTTAGAATAATGTTTTGTATCTTTTATTTCAATAAAAGTGGCAAAGATAACCTTTACCATGCTTATTTTGCAAGTATATGAGTTGCTATTTCAAAACAGAAAGTTTGTCGCAGTTGCAAAAATTCCCGAGAAAAGTCAGAATGTGATAAAATGTTGAATTTTTTTGAACAATAAGTTATGATAAATTTTCTACAGCGTGGTAAGTTTCAGAATTGTTTGAGTTAAATAAGTATGGATACCTCTTCATCCATTACAGATTGTCCTGTTTTGGCAGATTGATGTTATGTTTGCATATGTTTGCTTGTTTAATGCTTCTATTTGAGGATAGGAGTATTAAATATGCAGAGGCATTTAGTATGAAATGTTAAATAATAATTTTAGTGATTATCTACAGTAGAGAATGATAAGGTCTTGCATTGATTTATACTAACTTATCTCATGAGTTCTTGTTGAGTTTTGTGTGGATGAAGTTTTTGAGATTTAGGGAAACTGTGATATAAAAGGAATTAAGGAGACACAAAAGGTCAAGCTTGGGGATTCCCAAGGCATACCAAGATAATATTTCAAGAAGTCTTGAGCATCTAAGCTTGGGGATGCCCCGGTAGGCATCCCACCTTTCTTCATCAACAATTATCGGTTTGTATCGATTGAGCCTAAGTTTTTGCTTCTTCACATGAGTTGTGCTATTCTTGGAATCTCATTTTATTTTGTTTTCCTTTCTGTTTTAATAAAATACTTAAATATGAAAGCTTTTAAATAAGAGAGAGTCCACAATTAGCTACTTATTTCCTTAACTACTTGCTTGATCTTCACTTATATCTTTTTGTAGTAGCTTGTCATTTACTCTTGTGTTTCACTTATATCCTATGAGTAAATTGTTGAATGAATTGAATATCATGAAGTTGAAATTATATCATGCCTAGTGGTAGCTTCACATTGGGTTTAGAAAGTGAAATCTTTCGAAGTTGACAATCACAATATTGGTCATACAAGCAATTCATGAATGATTACAAGGAAGAGAAATATTACATGCAAAAATATTATCTTGGACATCTTCTATGATTGTGAATACACATTAGTTATTTTCAAACTCGAGCAAATTACTGGAAGTTGGAAAAGGAAGACAACGTAATGAGTTATGTTTGGGTATATTTGCATAGAAGTTATATTGTTATGGATCCTCCAACATGTGGTGTTTTCCTAGGATGTTTTGATAGCCAAAATTTGTACTAAGTAGAGATACTACTTGTGCATCCAAAAACCTATAAACCCAATTTCTTGCCATGAGTGTCCACCATACCTACCTATGGATTGAATAAGATCCTTCAAGTAAGTTGTCATCGGTGCATAAAGCAATAAAAATTGCTCCTAAATATGTTTGGTCTTTTATTGTAAGGGAAAATTGAGCGTTGTACGAACTTGTGATGGCAAAGTAATAAAAGCGACGGATTGCATAATAAAGGTTGCTATCATAAGGGGCAACATAACATGACGTTCATTTGCATTAAGAGCTTGGGCATCCAAATAAAAAGCGCATGACAACCTATGCTTCCCTCTGCGAAGGGCCTATCTTTTACTTTTCAGTACTTTTATGCAAAGAGTCAATAGTATGCATTCTCATATCAACCTCAGTTATTCCCTAGTTGGCAAGCATCATGTGGTGGGGATCTAGGCACATATGACCAGTCAAATATTTGATCATGATTTATTATTGTTGACAATTATCTCTATGATAAATGAGTTGGGAGGCAAAATATTAAGCCCCTATCATTTTCTGTGTTCGATGGATGCCATTTGTTCTAAGAATATGCTTTGAGTACTAGCAATCATGGAAGACTATATGATGATTGACTATGTGGAGCTCTTACTTAGACTGTTGAATAAGTTGAATTGCAATTGTTTGGTGACTAAGAATATAGGTTGTTGAGCTTCAAGAGAATTCATTGTTTGAACCTTAACATGTGAATTGATTGCTACTTTATCATGATGAGTTTTATGAGAAAGAGTTACTGTTATGATGCTAGGAAAAGTGATTGAAATTATCATTGATCAAACTTATGCACTATACATAACGTCCCGGATGTAACATTCCATATTGTACCTCCAACTCTTGCCATTTCCGGCAATGTTGTATGTTACATCATCCATGGTTGGGTTCTTTCCTCGTTATTGAATTTTATTCATGTCTTGCATTTCATCTCATGTCATCATGTGCATCTCATTTGCATTCATGTTCGTCTCCTGCATTCGGTCATTTTCTCCGTTGTCCGTTTTGGAATCTGACACTCTCACATGCACCCGCCGCACATTCCAGATCTCGTTTCGTGAGCGGGAGATAAACATTCTTGGAATGGGCCGAGATTTGCCGAGTGGCCTTGGTACATCACTGGTAGGCCGTCTGTCAAATTTCGTTCCATTTGGAGGTCGTTTGATACCCCAGCAGTTAACTGCATTAACTGCTGGACCTCTCTCTCTCTCTCTCTCTCTCTCTCTCTCTCTCTCTCTTTGCATCCTAGAACCCCTCCACAACAGCCCACTAGCCGATCTAAACCCCCTTCATGCTCTTCGTCGTTGGATCACGATCGTGTGGGCGAAAATCTCACCTCAATAGCCCTCTCCTAGCTCCCAGAATCTATATAAAGGCCTCCCCCTCCTCAAATCACGGGCAAACCCTAGCCACCACCTCTCCGTGCGCTGGACACGCCCGCCCGGCGCCTGACGGGTCCACTGCCATCCCCCTCAGCGAACCAGACGCCGCCACGTCAGCCCCGCGCCGCCCCACTTCGCCGCCGGCCCGGGAGCCCAGATCGGGCCTACGCGAGCCCGGATCCGCCCACCGCTGCTCGAGCACTCCGCCGCCGTGCGCCGCCTCAACGAGCTCCTCCACTCCGGCACCACCGACCGGAGCGCCGCCGTCTGCCTCCACCGCGCCAGCCCCACCGGCAACTGCCACCATCGCCAGCACACCACCCGCGCCCCGCACCTCACCTGCAGCGCTGCCCGACCTGCTGCTCCGCTACCTCGCTGCCACCGAAGGGCCGACCAGCGCCGCCGACGTCGCTCCCAGGAGGTCGGCTCCCTCGCCGCCGTCTGCCCTCATCCGGAGCCCCGTCGACCGGATCCACCGCCTACGGGTCCCGCCACGCCGGATCCGCGCATCCCTGCTGGACCCCGCCACCGCCTCACGTGCCTCGCCGGAGATCCATGCCGCCCCCGTTGACCACTGTTCATCCGCGGGGTATAATTTCTTCGAAGTCCCCAGATCTGCTACATCATGTGCACTTGTTTGAATTGCCATAACTTCCTGCTCGTAGCTCCGTTTTTGCGTGCGTAATATGTCGAAATGTTCATCTCTGGATGCTCTACATGGTGGTATAATTTGCATGCATGTTACTGCTTATCTTGAAGCCTTAATCGTCATTGCAAAAGTGCTAAATGATGTTATCTGCTGGAAATTGTCATAACTTGCTGAATTGTCTTTTTCATAGCATTTTGTGTTATTATCTTTTGAGCACCATGTCAACATGTTTTAGGAGCATCTTCATGCCATATTTACAGTGGTGCAATCCATGTATTTTTATATGCCCTGTGGTGACTAGAAGAAGCATGCAAAGTAGGGTACTTGCTGTTGCTGATTTCAGTGACTTAGTGTTTTCTGCTAAGTCTGAACCTGCTATATTATGTTTCCGTGTTAACTTGATGCTACTAGTGAATCCATGCATAATCTAGAGATGCTCGGTAAGGATGTTTTGTAGATCTTCTTATGCTCTATCATTTCATGCCCTTTCTCGCAATTATGCCCTACTTTAGCTTGTCATAACCATGCTCTAAAGTTGCTAAATAATGTTTCTGTCAACCTGTTATCAGTAAGTTCATTTTTTCCATGTGAATATCTAGTGATCTATGCATGCTATAACCATTCTCTTGCCATGAGTTGCTGCATAATTGCGTCTTCTTGTTGTTGGTTGCATTCATATGCCATGAAATGCTTTGTGGGAGTTGCAAAACCTCGCAAACATGCCTACTTGTCGTTGTTTCTGCCATGTTTAGTTTATTTCTCCAAGTCTGTGAAGCTGTTGTTATTTGCAATCTTGCCATGATGTTTTGAGCATTTTCTAGCGATTTCTAGCAGTAGCTCAGTGATCATGTTTTGTAGTGTTCTACTTGTACATCACTACCATGTATTTTGTTTTCATGTTGGAGTGTTGTAGGATAGTTTGATGTTGCATCCAATGTGCCATGTTGTTGTTAATCGCAGATTTGAATTGTTATTGTTTTGCTCCCTGATTGAGTTGTGTGGATCCATTCCCCATGATCTTTCTATCGATTTTGACCGAAATATTCCTATCTATCCAGTGGCATGCTTGGTTTTCCAAGATGGTGCCATGTTCATCTTTTCCCCTTCCGGAGTAACCATATGCATTGCACATCATATCTTGCATACATGCCATGTCTTGCATCATGTTGCTTGAACATTGCACCGTGATTGATTGTTGTTCCATTGATTGTGTTCTTGCTTTGGGTAGAGCCGGGAGACGAGTTCGTGTTCGAGGACCCTGTCGAGTACGTTCACGAGGAGCAAGGATTCGATACCACTGAGAACATTGCAGGCAAGATGATCATTACCCCCGATATCACTTCTATCTTTGCTTGCTAGTTGTTCGTTCTATCACTATGTTGCGCTACCGACCACTTGTTTTATGCAGCCTCCCATGTTGCCATGAAAGCCTCTAACCCACCTTCCTAGCAAACCATTGTTTGGCTATGTTAACGCTTTTTCTCAGCCCCTCTTATAGTGTTGCTAGTTGCAGGTGCAATGCAGTTTGTTCCATGTTGGAACATGGATATGTTGGGATATCACAATATCTTTTATTTAATTAATGCATCTATATACTTGGTAAAGGGTGGAAGGCTTGGGATTTTGCTTGGTGTTCTGTTCCACCCTTGCCGCCCTAGTTTTCCGTCATATCGGTGCTATGTTCCTTGATTTTGCATCCCTAACACGGTGAGGGTTTATGGGCTCCTCTTGACAGTTCGCTTTGAATAAAACTCTTCCAGCAAGGCCCAACATTGGTTTTACCATTTGCCTAATAACAACTAAAAACTTTCATAGGGAGTAATTAACCCAAGGATTCTTAATCAACAACCCGGGCCAGTGGTCCTCATGAGTGTTGGTCCAAACTAAAGCACCGTGTGGGACCTCCCCAAGGCAACTTGGGGAATCTGGATCTTGTACGCTTTGCTCATCCGTCGTGGCCTGGGACGAGATACGCGCGGCTACTATCAGGGTGTCGGCACGTCCGGAGGTCTTGCTGGTTTTGTTTTACCATTGTCAAATGTCTTGTGCACCAGATTCCGAGTCTGATTGGAGGGTCCCGCGATGGAGGACTGTCTCCGTGGATCGTGATCGAGAAAGGTTTGCAGATTTGCGTTCTTAAACTCCGTTCCGTTGTCGCTGCGAACCTTCTTGATCTTCACTTCAAATTGATTTTGGGCCTTCCTAGCGAAGTTTTCGAAGATCTTTTGGACCTGCGATTTATCATCAAGAAAGAACACCCACATAAATCTTGAAAAATCATCGACTATGACTAGACCAAATGAGTTACCACCAAGATTCTTGTAGGCATTGGGACCAAAGAGATCCATGTGAAGTAGCTCGAGCGGTCTTCTCGTGGTCATGATGTTCTTCACGGGGTGGCTTCCTCCAACTTGTTTTCCTGCTTGACAAGCACTACAAAGTCTATCCTTGTCAAATATAACATATTTTACTCCAATGATATGATCACCTTTAATAAGCTTATCAAGATTTCGCATGCCCACATGACCTAACCTTCTATGCCACAACCAGCCTTTCGAGGATTTGGCAATTAGGCAAGTTCTAGGTTGAAACACTTGGCAATCTACTTCAGTAAATAGGACATTGAAACCAAAGTCAACAAGTCTAGATACGGAAAGTAAATTGTAGCCAAGAAACTGAACGAGCATAACATTTTGTATAGAGATATCATGTGAGATGGCCACCTTACCAAGGCCAACTACCTTACCCTTTGAGTTATCAACAAAAGTGAAATACTTTCGAGGGCCATTGTTTTCAGCAAGCTCACGAAACATATCTTTGTCTTCGGTCATATGATCGGTACACCCACTATCAAGAACCCATTCCTTTCCTCCAGCCATGTAGCCGCGAATATTTGCCATAAGACCAAAGTGTCTCATAGATTCATCAATATCAAGGTCAATATCATCATCCTCATCATAGTATCCATGTTCATCATCATCTTGTGATGGATCAATTCCTAGAGAGGGAAATTCGTTAGATAAATGGCCATCACAATAGTCAAATGGCTTTGGAGATGATATTGCTAATGATTCCAACATCTCCTTTGGCACTTGTAAGATTAGTAAGCTCAAATAGACAATCACCAAATTTGGGATCATCGGAACTCATCTTACTCAAGGCAATAGACTTATGAAGGATCTCATCTAAGTTTTTCAAGGAATAGTTTGGAAATCGTTCCTCAAGGAATCTCCATATGGTGTAGGCACAATCAAGAGCAGGCAAGCTAGCAAGCAAGTTTCTAGGCAAATCTCTAGTGATTAAATTGACAGTTCTAAGATTATGGATCATGTCAATAGATTCATCAAGGGTAGGATGCAAAGGATCAACATGAGGTGCACAAGGGCTAGTAATGTACTTGTTCAAATGATATTCATTGAAAATCTCAAGCATCTCAATTTTCCACTCATGAAAGTAATCTCCATCAAGAATAGGCACTCTACGTCTAAGACTCCCCAACGTAGACTCATCCATCTTCCTACAAAGGTGTTTAAACCAAACCAATGGAAACCAATGCTCTGGTACCAATTGAAAGGATCGAGAAGAGGTGTCTAGAGGGGGGTGAATAGACACTTAACAAGAAAAAGTTGCAGTTTTTATTTTCTTCAAGTTAAGGTAGAGTCTTAGCACAAGTTTAAACATTCACAATACATATCAAGCAAGCATGACAAGAGTATATGAGCAGCGGAAAGTAAGGCATGCAATTTGCAAGAATGTAAATGGATGGGATTTGAATGTGCAAACGCAGTTGGAGACACGGAGATTTTTGGTGTGGTTCCGATAGGTGGTGCTATCGTACATCCACGTTGATGGAGACTTCAACCCACAAAGCGTAATGGTTGCGCGAGTCCATGGAGGGCTCCACCCACGAAGGGTCCATGAAGAAGCAACCTTGTCTAGCCCACCATGGTCGTTGCCCACTAAGGACTTGCCTCACTAGGGTAGATCTTCACGAAGTAGGCGATCTCCTTGCCCGTACAAACTCCTTGGTTCAACTCCACAATCTTGACGGAGGCTCCCAAGTGACACCTAACCAATCTAGGAGACACCACTCTCCAAAAGGTAATAGATGGTGTGTTGATGATGAACTCCTTGCTCTTGTGCTTCAAATGATAGTCTCCCCAACACTCAACTCTCTCTCATAGGATTGGATTTGGTGGAAAGATGATTTGAGTGGAAAGCAACTTGGGGATGGCTAGAAATCAAGATTTATGTGGTTGGAATGGAAGGTCTTGATCTCAACACAAGTGTAGGTGGTTCTCTCTTAGAAAATGTAAGTTGGAAGTGTAGGCATGTTCTGATGACTCTCTCCATGAATGAAGAGTGGGTGAAGGGGTATATATAGCCTCCACACAAAATCTAACCGTTACACACAATTGACCAAACTCGGTGGGACCGAATCAGAAAACTCGGTCAGACCGATTCAGTTCATAATGTGACCATTAGGCTTTTTCGGTGGGACCGACATGACCAACTTGGTGAGACTGATGTGCTAGGGTTAGGGTAAAACCTCATCTTGGGTTGACCGATTACACAAACTCGGTGGGACCAATTTGGGTAATAAGCGAAACAGAGAGTTGGTCAAGCAAACTCGGTGGGACCGATTGCATATCTCGGTGAGACCGAGATTATTGCAATAGGCAATAGAGAGTTTGCAAGCCCATCTCGGTGAGACCGAGATCCCATTGGTGTGACCGAATTGATTAGGGCTTGTGGCAATGACTATGTCTAGAGAACTCGGTGGCGCTGGATGGAAAATTTCGGTGGGGCCGAGTTTGACTTTTGGTTTGGGACATGTGTGGATATGAGAAAGTGGTTGAGGGTTTTGGAGCATATCACTAAGCACTTTGAGCAAGCAAGCCATTAAGCAACACCTCATCCCCTTTTAATAGTATTGGCTTTCCTATGGACTCAATATGAGCTCGGATCACTAAAAACAAAATGTAGAGTCTTGAGCCAATCTTTTGTCCTTAGCATTTTGAAGGGGTTCCACATCTTCTTGTCCACGCCACTCCATCTGTTGAACTTATCTGAAATATACTAGATAAAACCATTAGTCCAACAAGAGATATGTTGACATTAATTACCTAAACCACCCAGGGAGCACTTGTGCTTTCAGCTTTGTTAGTCTTGATATTGTGGGTGATATGATTGTTGGGTCCCCATGGCTCACAGAATACTACAAACACAGTTGCGGGTACCGATGAGTCTGATGCAGGTGATGCCACTGAGCTCAAGTGGGAGTTCGACGAAGACCGTGACCGTTACTATGTTTCCTTTCCGGATGATCAGTAGTGGTGCCCAGTAGGGTCCACAAAGGGTCCACGAAGAAGCAACCTTGTCTATCCCACCATGGCCATCGCCCACACAGGACTTGTCTCACTAGCGGTAGATCTTCATGAAGTAGGCGATCTCCTTGCCCTTACAAACTCCTTGGTTCAACTCCACAATCTTGTCGGAGGCTCCCAAGTGACACCTAGCCAATCTAGGAGACACCACTCTCCAAGAAGTAACAAATGGTGTGTAGGTAATGAGCTCCTTGCTCTTGTGCTTCAAATGATAGTCTCCCCAACACTCAACTCTCTCTCATAGGATTTGGATTTGGTGGAAAGAAGATTTGAGTGGAAAGCAACTTGGGAAGGCTAGAGATCAAGATTCATATGGTAGGAATGGAATGTCTTGATCTCAACACATGAGTAGGTGGTTCTCTCTCAGAACATATGAGTTGGAATGGTGTGTGTGTTCTGATGGCTCTCTCACTGAATGAGAAAGAGGTGGAGGGGTATATATAGCCTCCACACAAAATCCGACCGTTACACACAATTTACCAATCTCGGTGGGCCCGAATCAGAAAACTCGGTCTGACCGAAATAGTAAACCTAGTGACCGTTAGGAATTTCGGTGGGACTGACATGCAACTCGGTAGGATCGATTCGGTTAGGGTTTGGGCATAACGTAATCTCGGTGAGACCGATTACACAAACTCGGTGAGACCAAATTTTGTAATTAGCTAACCAGAGAGTTGGTCAGGAAAACTCGGTGGGACCGGTTTGCTCTTTCGGTGAGACCGAGTGGAACTCGGTGAGACCGAAAAGTTACAAAGGGAAACACTGAGTTTACATTGCAATCTCGGTGGGACCGATTCGCTCTTTCGGTGGGACCTAAAAGTTATGAAAGGGAAACAGAGAGTTTGCAACCCCATCTCGGTGGGACCGAGATCCTTATCGGTAGAACCGAATTGCTAGGGTTTGGCAGTGGCTAATGACAAGTGAAACTCGGTGGCGCCGGATAGGAAGAATCGGTAGGACCGAGTTTGGCTTAGAGTTTAGGTCATATGTGGATGTGGGAAAGTAGTTGAGGGTTTTTGGAGCATATCACTAAGCACATGAAGCAAGAGGCTCATTAAGCAACACCTCATCCCTCCTTAATAGTATTGGCTTTTCCTATGGACTCAATGTGATCTTGAATCACTAAAATATAAAATGAAGAGTCTTGAGCTTTTGAGCTTGAGCCAATCCATTCTCCTTAGCATTTTGAGGGTTCCACTTTCACATCCATGCCATGCCAATCATTGAGCTTTCCTGAAATAATTATCTTGGAATAGTATTAGCTCCATGAGCTATATGTTGTTATGAATTACCAAAACCACCTAGGGATAGTTGCACTTTCAATCTCCCCCTTTTTGGTAATTGATGACAACATATATATCAAAGCTTCGACAAAAGATAATAAGCATGAAATATATCGTCGCTTTGAGAAGTATGTGATAAGAGCTCCCCCTAAATTTGTGCATATTTAAAATTTGCTTTGGACTGCAAATGCACAAAGAGTTAGAGTCATGGGTTACTCTTCCATGTCACATACATCTTGGTGGAGCGCTCAAAATGATGAGATTGAAATGCATGCACTCATCACCAAGAATAGTGAATGATCACAAACGATAGATAGAATGGTAATATTTAAGCAAGCATTAAGCAAACATTAAGTGTAGCTTATGATCAAACACATGATCATCGATGTCTCACAAACATAAGGACGTAGTATCAAGCACTCAAAAGCAGAAAAGGTTCAAAAACCACCAAATAAAGCAAGAGAGAAAAGCAACACTCTCTCTCACGAAGCCTATGATCTATATATCTTCTCCCCCTTTGGCAACAAGTTACCAAAAAGTTCCTAGAAAATGCATAGTGCTAAATCGACGCTCAGGCTTGATCTTCAGGTGGTGGTGGAGTCCGGAACACTCCAAGGACGAAGGCTTCTGTAGATGTTGAAGTAGTCGCTAGAGTTGGAGCTGAAGTAGATGCTGGAGCTGAGGCTGTAGCTGGTGCTGAAGTGGTGGCTCTAGTGTCAGCAACTGGCACGGCAGACGACCTCGGGCCTCGTGGCACTCTAGAAAAAGCATGAGTCGTGGTCCTGCCTCTCCTCTCATTCATGTCCTCCTGGAGCTGCTCCACTGCAGACTGTACTTCTGTTACCTTGACATCCAAGTCATAGAACTTCTGTTCCATGATCCTCTCTAGGCTCTGTTGATTCTTAGTGAGGGTGGCCAGACTTTGCTCAATTCTCAGCGTGGATGCAATCAAGTAACCAAGCTGCTCTTGTTTGGTCTTCAAGAAGTACTCAGATGCCTCCTCTTGAGTAGGCATCCTGGCAGCTTTTTCCTTCTTCGCCTTCTCCTTCTTTGCGTATGCTTGTGCAGATGATGGCTCATTCTCAGTCATAACAACTTCACTGTCCTCGAAATCTGGACGGATGGGCAGGTGTTCCTTGTCCAACAAATATACGCCCGTGCCCATCTTGGAATTGATGAGCTCCTGAATCTGAGGGGCATATCCACAGCTCCTCTTCTGATCTGCAGCTGTCCTCTTAACGGTTTCCACAATGAGACTCATGACCTTGAATTTCTGAGGCACATCAAACACATGTAGCAAATTGATCGCATGACCTCTGATCATCTTGTGATCTCCAGATTTGGGCAGTAGAGTGTGCCTAAGGATCCAGTTGATCGTAGGCAATCCTGATAGCAGATAATGCACTGAGCCAAACTTGAATGTGTCAAGTGCTTCATTGGGGATCTCCTTGTACATGTTGTACATTGAGTTATGATCCATTTTCTTCTTGGCATAGATATCCAAGTCCTCATCTTGCTCTTCTGGGACATTGATGATCTGTGCCCACTCAGCCACTGTAGATTGGTACCTTGTACCCTCTGACATCCATGTAATCCTTCCATCCGGATAAAAGTGAGCTGTGGAGTAGAACTGCATGATGAGTTCCTCGTTCCACTTTGTGAGCTTCTGCCCAACAAAGTCCTCTACTCCACACGCTCTGAAGCTATCCTGAACTCCTGGGTAGTACTCTTCATTCTCCTTGATATAGGTCCAGTCGACCCATCTCATGTCACAAATGATTGGCTTCTTGTCAAGCAAAACAGTCTCATAGAAATCTTGTTGCTCCTTGTTGTGAAATCTGTAATCCACGGTAGTCCTTCTCCTAGAAGCATATGGATCTGCTTCTCTCCATTTCCTGAGCCCTGAGTCTCTCCTGAGCTTCATATCCTCAGCCACAGGATGAGCATCGTTGTGGTCTGGGATCTTGGGCTTGAGCTTCCGAAGGACACTCTCTTCTTCTTTTTCTGCAACTGTCTCAGGCACTGGGGCCTTGTTCTTTTCTGCAGCTGGGATGCTTCGTGTGTTTCTCTTTGGAGCTGTCTTAGGCTTAGATGCAGCCTTAGGAGCTTCCTTGGGCTTGGATGCAGCTGTACCTGACCTTATGGCATCTCCCATAAGTTTGGCTGCTTTGGGCGCTGGTGCAGCTGCCTCTTCTTCCTCCTCCTCTTCTACCATGATGGAGGCTCTCCCAAGCACTTTGGCTACAGTCTTCTTTACCCTCTCTTTCCTTTTCTTGCTCTCAGCAGCAATGGGCTCAATGGGAGCAGGTGCAGGCTTCTCAGTTGAAGCTCTAGCCTTTGACATTGGCTGCCTGCCTGCTGGCCTCTTGACTTTCAGTCCTGGCTTTGAGCCTTGAGCTGGCTCAACTCTCTTGGAAGTGGCCTCTTCCTCTGCCACATAGTCCTCATCTTCAGAATCAGACGTTCTCTTCTTTCTTTGACGTGTGGCAGCCTTAGGCAGATTGCCGGGGGTGCTTCTGCTGCCATCATCAAAAGAACTTGAGGGGCTAGTGCCCTCACTCATCACAACTTGCTGCTCTGAGAGGTTCTGGCTGTCACTTTGATCAGACATGTTGCAAACTGACTGCTGACCCTGTGAATAGATTATAGAAGAGATAGATTGGATGAGCATCACAAAAAGCAGAGATTTTTGCAAAAGATTGATTCAAAAACTTAGTTTTAGTTTTCCATAGAAAGCATCTCGGATCTACCGATTTTCAAACTCAGTGACATCGAAGCAGTTTTGGCACCAGAACTGGTGAACTCGGTAGGACCGAGTCACAGTTCGGTGGCACCGAGACTACTAGGGTTTCACAGAATTCCAAAATCGGTCGCACCGATAAGTTATTCTCGGTCAGACCGAGTTTTACTTGTGCAATGGCATAAGCCAAATCGGTGGGACCGAGTTTTTCAACTCGGTGGGTCCGAGATGGTTTCGGCGGAAACCTAAACCTAGAATTTTCGAATCAAACCTAACCTATGAGCGTTTTGACTGGATAGAAGTTTATCAAACGTGGCCAGAAACAATGTGATCACAATGTGCTAGGAATCAGATTGAGGAATAGCACAAAGATCAAGTCCATACCCTAGTTCGGCGTGGACTTGCTACGGCGGCAACGGTTGGGCAGAAATCCCGTTGACGGCGATGGAGACCAGCGACTTGAGGCTGCTGGCGGCGAGGAGGACGATCCGGAGACCCAGGAGGCAGAGCGAGCTATGCGCGGGCGAAGAGGTTTCGGAGAAATTTCCAAAATTCTGCCCGTGACTATATATAGCCCGACCCTGTCGGTGTGACCGAGTGGAACAACTCGGTGGCACCGAGATTCATAACTGCGTGCAGTTACTGAAACTTGGTGTGACCAAAATGTTCAAATCGGTTGCACCGAGATTGAAAACCTAGATCAACTTAATGATCTCGGTAGGACCGAAAGTGGAGTGTCGGTCAGACCGAGAATCATAAAGAGGTTTTGGAAGTTTAAGTCTATGACGAATCGGGGACTCCGAGCGCTCCTCACACAGAGTGGTTCGAATCTGACTTGATCAAATTTTGTGATGCAGCATGAATAGAGTTTGATACGAGAAAAGCATAGATAGCTAGAGGAGGTTCTTAGGCATTCTTGTCCATCCACTTGGCAAAAGAAGATAAAGCCGAACAATCAAAGCAACAAGTGGATGTCCTTGAATGAGTAAAATATGCAATCAGCATGCTCACACAATAAGATAGCAAATGAAATATGTGGCAAAGCATGCACAACCAATTCTAGCATCTATCAAGCAATTTGCGATGACTAGGTCATCTATATATATGAGTATATTGACTTAGGAGTCAAGTGAGAACACTTGATCGTAGGTCATACTCATCGTTTAAGCTCAAGTGGGGTTACCACTTTTACATAAAGCATTGTTTTGTTCACATCTTTAGAGTTGCTTTAGCTCAGTCTTAGAGTAAAGCTCCCCCTAGATGTGATATCCCCCTAAGAGGGATGAACTAACCTTGGGTTTTGTCGATGATGACTTCATGTAGACATTGAAGATGTGGATGCTCAATGTTGATGTAGATCTCTTGGAGCTATCCGTTTGAGTGAATTGCACTTTCAATACCTACATGGGTTAGTCCCACAAGGAACAAACAAGGATATCCATAGACATAGAGTGATGCACACAAAAGATGATGTCCATGAAAACTTTTAGGTTACCTTGTCCCTTGTCTTACCAACAAGAGGGTTTGTGACTCCTTGAACTAGTGCAAGATGTGGAAGTTGATTGCACTTGTTCTTGCCAAAAATGATAAGAGTGAAGTGTGTTGGCGGAGTCACCCTCAAGAACTCTCTAGTTCTTCTTCTTTTGGATCCACATCATCTTGATGGGAATCCTTGGAGTTGTAGTCATACTTGATGAAGTGGAACTTGAGGTAGTCTTGGGAATCCACTTGACTAAGGTCTTAGGAGCTTCTTCAAATGCATCAATTTCCTCTTGAAGCTTGTCCTTGCCTTTTTGCTCGTAGTCTTGTGGTGGAAGATCATCTTGAGCTTGTGTCCCCTTGAAAAACTTCTGTTGTTGAGGGACAAACTTTGTCTTGGGGTATTGATCTTCTTCCCATTCAACTCCATTGGCATTGAACTTTTGTTCAAAACCAATACCTTGATTCTTCTGGTGCATTCCTTGCTTGCGCACAATTTCCTTGAATTGCTTACTCCCGGCAAGGCTTTTGTACACTCCTTTCTCTATAATTCCCTTCAATAAGCTATTTTCTTGCTCAAGTGTAACTTGGCTAAGAGAATCATTAGTGGAATCAAGAGAACTACTAGAAGCAACAATATTGGATTTAGCATGATCATTGTTACTACTAGCGGAAGAATCTTTCTTGTTAGATTTGACTTGAGGCATGTAAGTGGATAAGAGTAAACACTTGGCAATGTAAGAAGAACTTTTCTTGCGGAGATCATCATTGATTGCCTTTAAGAACTCATGCTCTTGCTCAAGATTGAGCTTTTCAAAGCGTAGCTTCTCATGAGCTCTTAAAAGTTCTCGATGATCTTCAAAAATAGTGTCATGAGCTAACTTAAGAGTTTTTAGTTCTTTAGTTAGAGCCTCAATCTTCTCCTTATCATTGTCATTCGTTTTATCTTGATTAGCATGATTAATTGGTCTTTCATCATAGTATTCATCACTAGAGTTGTCACCAAGCAAATCATCACTTAACAAGTCATCTTCATCACTATCGAAATCAACATACTCGGGGTGTGTTACCTTAGGACCTTTGGCCATGAAGCATCTTCCAATTCCTTCATTTGGTGAGTCAAATATGTCGTAGGAGTTGGTTGACACAAGTGCTAGACCGGCAACACCTTCATCTTGAGTATCTTCGGAGTCGGAGTGATAACTTCTCTCGGAGTGGCTGTCGGAGTCGGAGCCGGATACCCATTCACCAACATGAGCTTGATGTCTTCGTCTTGTGTAGCTCCTTGATGTTTTTTCCTTCCTTTCTGAATCCTTGCTTCTCCGTGAGTATCTTCGTTCATAACGATCATCTCTACTCCTTCTCTCTCTTGGTGGTGATCCTTTGCTTCTTCTTTTTGGAGAATCTTCTCTTCTCTTGTAGGGAGCCGTACACTCGTTGGAATAGTGTCCGGGTCTTCCACAATTGTAGCAGTTTCTCTCTCGACTAGAAGATCTTTTGTCATTGTAGGACCTTGACTTGGAGCTTCTATCTTTTCTTCTACTCTTGTAGAACTTGTTGAAGTTCTTCACCATTAAGCTCAATTCTTCATTGAAGTCTTGTTTCTCACTTGATGATGTAGGGGCTTCACATGAGGCTTTATAGGCACCACTTGACTTGTTGTGAAGTTCCTCTTTATCCTTAAGTGACATCTCATGAGCAACAATTCTTCCAATCACTTCCATTGGCTTGAGATCTTTGTAATTGGGCATCATTTGGATCAATGTGCACACGGTATCATATTTTCCATCCAAGGCTCTTAGGATCTTCTTGGTGATGAATCTATCGGTCATCTCTTCACTTCCTAAGCCGGCAATCTCATTTGTGATGAGAGCAAGCCTAGAGTACATTTCAGCGACACCTTCACCATCCTTCATCTTGAACTTGTCAAGTTGGCTTTGAAGCACATCCAACTTGGATTCCTTGACGGAGTCGGTACCTTCGTGCATATCAATCAAAGTGTCCCAAATTTCCTTGGCATTCTCAAGGCGGCTGACTTTGTTGAATTCTTCGAGGCATAGTCCGTTGAAGAGAATATCACAAGCTTGAGAATTGTATTGCAACATCTTCAACTCATCTGCGGTAGCTTCACGGTTTGGTTCTCTCCCATCAAAGAAGTCACCTTGCAAACCAACACACACAATAGCCCAAACAGCGGGGTTATGTCCAAGAATATGCATTTTCATTTTATGCTTCCAACTAGCAAAATTAGTACCATCAAAATAAGGACCTCTACGGTGATAATTTCCCTCGCTAGACGCCATACTCTCCTAGGTTGTGAAACCAAGGCTATGACCACCAAAAGCTATGGAGATCAAGCAAATGGAGACCAAAGCTCTGATACCACTTGTAGGATCAAAAGTATGTCTAGAGGGGGGTGATTAGACTACTTGACCAAATAAAAACTTAACCTTTTCCCAATTTTAGTTCTTGGCAGATTTTAGCTATTTTAGGACAAGTCAAGCAATCATCACACAATTCAAGCAAGCATGCAAAGAGTTTATGGGCAGCGGAAAGTAAAGCATGCAACTTGCAAGAATATAAAGGGAAGGGTTTGGAGAATTCAAACGCTATTGGAGACACGGATGTTTTTCCCGTGGTTCGGATAGGTGGTGCTATCCTACATCCACGTTGATGGAGACTTCAACCCACGAAGGGTAACGGTTGCGCGAGTCCACACAGGGCTCCACCCAAGGGCAACGGTTGCGCGAGTCCACACAGGGCTCCACCCACGAAGGGTCCACGAAGAAGCAACCACCCACAAAGGGTCCATGAAGAAGCAACCTTGTCTATCCCACCATGGCCATCGCCCACGAAGGACTTGCCTCACTAGCGGTAGATCTTCACGAAGTAGGCGATCTCCTTGCCCTTACAAACTCCTTGGTTCAACTCCACAATCTTGTCGGAGGCTCCCAAGTGACACCTAGCCAATCTAGGAGACACCACTCTCCAAGAAGTAACAAATGGTGTGTAGGTAATGAACTCCTTGCTCTTGTGCTTCAAATGATAGTCTCCCCAACACTCAACTCTCTCTCATAGGATTTGGATTTGGTGGAAAGAAGATTTGAGTGGAAAGCAACTTGGGAAGGCTAGAGATCAAGATTCATATGGTAGGAATGGAATGTCTTGATCTCAACACATGAGTAGGTGGTTCTCTCTCAGAACATATGAGTTGGAATGGTGTGTGTGTTCTGATGGCTCTCTCACTGAATGAGAAAGAGGTGGAGGGGTATATATAGCCTCCACACAAAATCCAACCGTTACACACAATTTACCCTCGGTGGGACCGAATCAGAAAACTCGGTCTGACCGAAATAGTAAACCTAGTGACCGTTAGGAATTTCGGTGGGACTGACATGCAACTCGGTAGGACCGATTCGGTTAGGGTTTGGGCATAACGTAATCTCGGTGAGACCGATTACACAAACTCGGTGAGACCGAATTTGGTAATTAGCTAACCAGAGAGTTGGTCAGGCAAACTCGGTGGGACCGATTTGCTCTTTCGGTGCGACCGAGTGGAACTCGGTGAGACCGAAAAGTTACAAAGGGAAACACGGAGTTTACATTGCAATCTCGGTGGGACCAATTCGCTCTTTCGGTGGGACCGAAAAGTTATGATAGGGAAATAGAGAGTTTGCAACCCCATCTCGGTGGGACCGAGATCCTTATCGGTAGAACCAAATTGCTAGGGTTTGGCAGTGGCTAATGACAAGTGAAACTCGGTGGCGCCGGATAGGAAGAATCGGTAGAACCGAGTTTGGCTTAGAGTTTAGGTCATATGTGGATGTGGGAAAGTAGTTGAGGGTTTTTGGAGCATATCACTAAGCACATGAAGCAAGAGGCTCAGTAAGCAACACCTCGTCCCTCCTTAATAGTATTGGCTTTTCCTATGGACTCAATGTGATCTTGGATCACTAAAACATAAAATGAAGAGTCTTGAGCTTTTGAGCTTGAGCCAATCCATTCTCCTTAGCATTTTGAGGGTTCCACTTTCACATCCATGCCATGCCAATCATTGAGCTTTCCTGAAATAATTATCTTGGAATAGTATTAGCTCAATGAGCTATATGTTGTTATGAATTACCAAAACCACCTAGGGATAGTTGCACTTTCAGTCGATTGGGACTTAGATTCGATGGTTGTCTTTTATTTGTTTGATTTCATCCGTAGCCGAACTCTGTGTTCATCTTGAATGATTGTATTATCTTGATTCTATTTGTGTGACATTGTGGCGATTGTAAGCCAAGCTCGTATTCTACCTATTCAGTACATGAGATGCGCAAAGATACAACCACTCTTGCGACCATACCAATATGCGCTTATGCCCCAAGTCGTGCCTCGACACGTGTGGAGTATAGTCGCATATTGGGCGTTACACTATGCTAGCATTCACACTTCATAAATTACTTCTTTTATCATTTACCTACTCGAGGACGAGTAGGAATTAAGCTTGGGGATGCTGATATGTCTCCAATGTATCTATAATTCATGAAGTATTAATGCCTTGTTTACAACAATTTTATATGGTTTTGGTATGATTTGCATGGAACTAACCCAGACTGACGATGTTTTCAGCAGAACTATCGTGGTGTTGTTTTTTATGCAGAAATGAAAGTTCTCCAAATGAGCTGAAACTTTTTGACGATTTTTTTGGAACAAAATAGACCCCCGAAACTTCGTGGGAGGGCCAGAAGAGCCACGAGGAGGGTGCAACCCACCAGGGCACGCCTGAGGGGCCCGGCTTGCCTCGGTGGGTTGTGCTCACCTCGAGGCCCATCTTCACGTGAAACCGACACCAAAAACCCTATAAATAGAGAAACCATTAGAAATAACCCTATATCAGAAGTTCCACCGCCGCAATCCTCTGTATCCATGAAAAACCAATCTAGACCCCTGTACCGGCACTCCGCTGGAGGGGGAAATCATCACCGGTGGCCATCTTCGTCATCCCGGCGGCCACCATGATGAGGAAGGAGTAGTCCACCCTCGGGGCTGAGGGTTTGTACTAGTAGCTATGTGTTTAATCTATCTATCTATCTCTCTCTCTCTCTCACGTGTTCTTGAGATGTCACGATCTTTATGTATCGCGGACTTTGTTAATATAGTCGGATCATATGGTGTTTTCCCCTCTCTATCTTTTTGTGACTTGAGTTTTCCCTTTGAGATTTCATTTTATCGAATTGAATACTTTTATGGATTTGAGAGCACTTGATGTATGTCTTGATATGAATAACCGTGGTGACAATGGGGCATCATATTGATTCACTTGATATGTGTTTTGGCACTCAACTCGCGGATTCCCGAGGTGACATTGGGGTAATCTATGCATAGGGGTTGATGCATGTTCTCGTCTTCTGTTTCTCCGGTAGAAATCTTGGGGCACTCTTTGAGGTTCTTTGTGTTGTATTGAGAATTATGAATCTGAAATTGTTTGATGCACACTGTATAATCAACTCACGAATACTCGCGGTGATATTGGAGTATCTAGGTGACAGTAGAGTTGGTCGATTTGTATCATATGGTGTTATTTTAGTATGAACTCTTGGTTAGATCGATCGGAAAGAATAGCTTAGTGTTATTTTAGTATGAACTCTAGGATAGATTGATCGGAAAGAATATCTTTGAGGTGGTTTTGTACCCTACAAATAATTTCTTCTTATGTTCTCCGCTAGATAAGAACTTAGGAGTGATTCTTCGTCGCACGTGAGGGATGGTTATATGATCCAATTATATTAGCAGTGTTGAGAGATTGCACTAGCGAAAGTACAGACCCTAGGCCTCATTTTCAAGCATTGAATATTGTTTGTCCTCTGTTTTATCAATTGCTACCTTGTTGTTTTTTATTGTTCATATTACAAAAATCAATATCTACTATCATTACAACGCTACCATCTCTTCGTCGAACTAGTGCACCTATATAAATTATCATTGTATTTGGTGTGTTGGGGACACAAGAGACTTTTTTTTATTTGGTTGCAAGGTTATTTGAGAGAGAACATCTTCATCCTACGCCTCCCACGGATTGATAAACCTTAGGTCATCCACTTGAGGGAAATTTGCTACTTTCCTACAAAACTCTGCACTTGGAGGCCCAACACGAGTCTACAAGAACAAGTTGTGTAGTAGACATCAGTGTGCAACCACATATAGACAATTTGGTAAGATTTGCATCTATCATATTGGGTATATTGTCATTTGTCAAACTGGAAAGATTGATATTTGTTGATCTAGTAACATTGCCATTTTTCAACCTTGTAACACTGCCATTTGTTAAAATATGCAGGTAAAAATGACTAGCACTATCTAATTTTTGCAAGTAAAATTCGGTAATTAAGCATAGATTTCATTCATAGACTAAGCAGTCGTTCTTTATACAAATAGTTCAACTCGACAGCTAAACTGACCAAACTTTTTCAAATTGTTGCCAACCACGTACTGAAATAGCTAGTTCAACTATATATACTAGCTAATTTTAAGTATGTTGTACAGTTCCACCACATCTATAGTCAGATGAACTGAAACAATAGCCCCTAAAGACTTCTACTATGGAGGGGCTTTGTACTACTTCCGGCAGCCTCTCCTCTGTCGGGCGTGCTCAGTAAGAGGCAGAGGAGGAGGAGACTACCGACGAGCTGGACAACTTCAATACGGTGCCTGCCGCTGTTGCACCTTCAGCGACACTCACCTCGAACACCCTCTGCCGCTCTAGACGACCCTTCTCGAAGGGGTGGTTCTCCACGTAGATCTCCTGATTCCTCAAACCTCCTTGTGAAGAGAAAATCACACGGCTTATTAGTAGCAATTGACTATGTTATTATTGGTCTTCACACACATTTCTGATTGCGGACCTGTTTGTCATGTATCACACACATCTTGTTCAGTTGAACTATTTCTGTTGTGTTGGCTCATCGCAAACAGTTCATCCAAGTGAACTATATGCCCTCCATCACACATACCTTGATCTGGCTGATCGTTTCTATTGTTTTGCCTAATCACACACAGTTCATCCTAGTGAACTGTATGGCATATATCACACACACCCTCATCTGGCTGCTCGTTTCTGTTGTTCTTCCTTATCGCAAACAGTTCTTCTGGATTAACCATTTGCCATGCATAGTACACACAATTCTAATCTGAACCATGTTTGATTTCACCGCCATCGAAAACATTTTGCATATTTTTTATGGTTTTATTACATCACTGTTTGTGATTAATGCATCGTACATAGTTTCGTCGAAGGGTCTCTAATTGGACTATTGCATTTGGACCAACCTGCAGTAGTGTGGTATTATTGTGTTGTGCGTGTTGCCATGTGGTGCAGTAGGATTGGATGAAAAGACGTTCACACGGATCATGACTATTGGTCGTTGGATCTTTGGTGACGGGCAACTAGCATTACACCACTTGGGCTAGGGGTGGTGTGCGCGGCATGCTCATCATGAGCAAAGAAGACGACGGCGGCGGGTTCCGACATGGATGGCGGTTCTAGTTTGGTGGTCCTCCGATGAAAGCGAGGTGGCAGGCGGCTGTGGCACTCAGTGGTGATGAGTTAGGTAGCGTTAGAAGCAACGGGGGCGTCCTCGGTTGGTGTCGGTGACAAGCATGAACGTGGTTGTGCTCCAACAATGGCACGGGGGCGGCGGGCTTCCCCAACAAAGCTCGCTGGTGATATAGGTGTCTTTGCGTGAACCAAACGGTGAGGCAGTGCGTCTAATAACAAAAGAAATAAGGAGGGGTAATATTGAACTCGGGAACCTCGGGTGGAGACAGAACGTAGCGGCAACAAAACTTCGGGGCAGTGAACCTCGGCGAGGTTGACCACCCCCTGGCCGCACCACCCAGGCTTGTGGGGCCCCTGGACATCGTCTCGACTAATTGAACTGTTGTGGAACGTAGCATGCAATTTCAAAAAAAATCCTACGATCATGCAAGACCTATCTAGGGAATGCATAGCAACAATAGGGGGAGAGTGTTTCCACGTACCCTCGTAGACCGAAAGTGGAAGCGTTAACTTAACAGCTTTGATGTAGTCGAATGTCTTCGCAATCCAACCGATCAAACACCGAACATACGGCACCTCCGAGTTCAGCACATGTTCAGCTCGATGACGTCCCTCAAACTTTTGGTCCAGCAAAGTGTCAAGGGAGAGTTTCTTCAGCACGACAGTGTGGTGGCGGTGATGGTGATGTGATCCACACAGGGCTTCGCCTAAGCACTACGACAATATGACCGGAGGAGTAAACTATGGAGGGGGGCACCGCACACGGCTAAGAGAACAATTTATGTGCTTTGGGGTGCCCCCCTGCCCCCGTATATAAAGGAGGAGGGGAGGAGGCTGGCCCTAGGGCGTGCCCAAGTGGGGGGAAACTGACTAGGACTCCTAGTCCTAGTCGCCCCCCCCCCCCCCCTTTCCTTTCTTTCGAAGGGGGAAGGGGGAAAGGGGAAGGAGAGGGAGAGGGAGAAGGAAAGGGGGGTCGCGCACCCATCCCCTTGTCCAATTCGTACAGCCCATGGGGGGCACCACCCCTTGTGGGCTCTCCTCTCTCTCCCCTATGGCCCATGTTGGCCCATTACTTTCCCGGGGGGTTCCAGTAACCTCCCGATACTCTGAAAAATACCTGAAATGCTCCGAAACCATTCCGGTGTCTGAATACTATCATCCAAAATATCAATCATTACCTCTCGACCATTTCGAGACTCCTCGTCGTGTCCATGATCTCATCCGGGACTCCGAACCATCTTCAGTCACCAAAACACATAACTCATAATACAAATCATCATCGAACGTTAGGCGTGCGGACCCTACGGGTTAGAAAACTATGTAGACATGACCGAGACACATCTTCGATCAATAACCAATAGCAGAACATGGATGCTCATATTGGTTCCTACATATTCTATGAATATCTTTATTGGTCAAACTGCAATGACAGCATACCTCATTCCCTTTGTCATCGGTATGTTACTTGCCCGAGATTTGATCGTCGGTATCTTCATACCTAGTCCAATCTCGTTACCGGCAAGTCTCTTTACTCATTCCGTAATGCATCATCCGGCAACTAACTCATTAGTCACATTGCTTGCAAGGCTTATCGTGATGTGCATTACCGAGAGGGACCAGAGATACCTCTCTGATGCTTGGAGTGATAAATCCTAATCTCGATCTATGCCAACCCAACAAACACCTTCGGAGACATCTATAGAGCATCTTTATAATCACCCAGTTGTATTGTGATGTTTGATAGCACACAAGGTGTTCCTCCGGTATTCGGGAGTTGCATAATCTCATAGTCAAAGGAATATGTATAAGTCATGAAGAAAGCAATAGCAATAGAACTTAACGATCATTATGCTAAGCTAACAAATGGGTCTTGTCCATCACATCATTCTCCTAGTGATGTGATCCCGTTCATCAAATGACAACACATGTCTATGGTCAGGAAACTTAACCATCTTTGATTAACGAGCTAGTAAAGTGGAGTCATACTAGGGACACTTTATTTTGTCTATGTATTGACACATGTATCAAGTTTCTGGTTAATACAATTCTAGCATGAATAATAAACATTTATCATGATATAAGGAAATATAAATAACAACTTTATTATTGCCTCTAGGGCATATTTCCTTCAGTCTCCCACTTGCATTAGAGTCAATAATCTAGATTACATTGTAATGATTCTAACACCCATGGAGTCTTGGTGCTGATCATGTTTTGCTCATGGAAGAGGCTTAGTCAACAGGTCTGCAACATTCAGATCCGTATGTATTTTGCAAATCTCTATGTCTCCCTCCTTGACTTGATTGCGAATGGAGTTGAAGCGTCTCTTGATGTGTTTGGTTCTCTTGTGAAATCTGAATTCCTTCGCTAAGGCAATTGCCCCAGTATTGTCACAAAAGATTTTCATTGGACCCGATGCACTAGGTATTACACCTAGATCGGATATGAACTCCTTCACCCAGACTCCTTCATTTGCTGCTTCCGAAGCAGCTATGTACTCCACTTCACACGTAGATCCCGCCACGACGCTCTGCTTGGAACTGCACCAACTGATAGCTCCACCATTCAATATAAATACATATCATGTTTGTGACTTAGAGTCATCCGGATCAGTGTCAAAGCTAGCATCGATGTAACCGTTTACGACAAGCTCTTTGTCACCTCCATAAACGAGAAACATATTCTTAGTCCTTTTCAGGTATTTTAGGATGTTCTTGACCGATGGCCAGTGATCCACTCCTGGATTACTTTGGTACCTCCCTGCTAAACTTATAGCAAGGCACACATCAGGTCTGGTACACAGCATTGCATACATGATAGAACCTATGGCTGAGGCGTAGGGAATGAGTTTCATTTTCTCTCTATCTTTTGCAGTGGTCGGGCATTGAGTCCGACTCAACTTCACACCTTGTAACATAGGCAAGAACCCTTTCTTTGAATGATACATTTTGAACTTCTTCAAAACATTATCAAGTTATGTGCTTTGCGAAAGTCCAATTAAGCAACTTGATCTATCTCTATAGATCTTGATGCCCAATATATAAGCAGCTTCACCGAGGTCTTTCATTGAAAAATTCTTATTCAAGTATCCTTTTATGCTATCCAGAAATTCTATATCATTTCCAATCAACAATATTTCATCCACATATAATATTAGAAATGCTACAGAGCTCCCACTCACTTTCTTGTAAATACATGCTTCTCCAAAAGTCTATATAAAACCATATGCTTTGATCACACTATCAAAGCGTATATTCCAACTCCGAGAGGCTTGCACCAGTCCATAAATGGATCTCTAGAGCTTGCACACTTTGTTAGCACCTTTAGGATCAATAAAACCTTCTGGTTGCATCATATACAACTCTTCTTTAAGAAATCCATTATGGAACGCAGTTTTGACATCCATTTGCCAAATTTCATATTCATAAAATGCAGCAATTTCTAACATGATTCGGACAGACTTAAGCATCGCCACGGGTGAGAAGGTCTCATCGTAGTCAACTCCTTGAACTTGTCGAAAACCTTTGGCAACAAGTCGAGCTTTGTAGACAGTAACATTACCATCGGTGTCAGTCTTCTTTTTGAAGATCCATTTATTCTCTATCGCTTGCCGGTCATTGGGAAAGTCAACCAAAGTTCATACTTTGTTCTCATACATGGATCGCATCTTAGGTTTCATGGCCTCAAGCCATTTTGCGGAATCTGGGCTCATCATCGCTTCCTCATAGTTCGTGGGTTTGTCATGGTCTAGTAACATGACTTCCAGAATAGGATTACCATACCACTCTGGTGCGGGACATACTCTGGTTGACCTACGAGGTTCGGTAGTAACTTGATCTGAAGTTTCATGATCATTATCATTAGCTTCCTCACTAAGTGGTGTAGGAATCACTGGAACTGATTTCTATGATGAACTGCTTTCCAATTCGAGAGAAGGTACAACTACCTCATCAAGTTCTACTTTCCTCCCACTCACTTCTTTTGAGAGAAACTCCTTCTTTAGAAAGGATCCATTCTTAGCAACAAATGCCTTGCCTTCGGATCTATGATAGAAGGTCTACCCAACAGTTTCTTTTGTGTATCCTATGAAGATGCACTCCTCTGATTTGGGTTCAAACTTATCAGGCTGAAGCTTTTTCACATAAGCATCACAACCCCAAACTTTAAGAAATGACAGCTTCGGTTTCTTGCCAAACCAAAGTTCATATGGTGTCATCTCAACGGATTTAGATGGTGCCCTATTTAACATGAATGCAGCTATCTCTAATGCATAACCCCAAAACGATAGTGGTAAATCGGTAAGAGAGATCATAGATCGCACCATATCTAACAAAGTACGGTTACAACGTTCGGACACACCATTACACTATGGTGTTCCAGGTGGCGTGAGTTGTGAAACTATTCCACATTGTTTCAAATGAAGACCAAACTCGTAACTCAAATATTCGCCTCCATGATCAGATCGTAGAAACTTTATTTTCTTGTTACGATGATTTTCCACTTCACTTTGAAATTCTTTGAACTTTTCAAATGTTTCAAACTTGTGTTTCATTAAGTAGATATAGCCATATCTGCTCAAATCATCTGTGAAGGTCAGAAAATAACGATACCCGCCGCGAGCCTCAACACTCATTGGACTGCATACATCAGTATGTATTATTTCCAATAAGTCAGTGGCTCGCTCCATTGTTCTAGAGAACAGAGTCTTAGAGCATCTCCAGCCGTTGGCCTCCTAGGGGCACATAAAATCGCCGCCTGGGGGCGAGCCGGTGCCAAAATCAGCATGGGGCGAGCGGGTTCCCTATCGCCGGTCCCAGGGTCGCCCCCAGACGTGAGTTTTTAAAAAAATGAAATTCAGCAAAGTTCGGCAAATTGGACAAAATATTCGGCTAAGTTCGGCAAACTCGACATGTATTTGACATATTCGACATTACGTAAGTTATTAAAAACGCAACTAAGGGGCGAAGAAGTCGCTGAGCGCGGCGAAGTCGCCGACGTCGCTTCCATCCTCGTCGTTGTCATCGGTGGCCTTCTCCTCCTTGATGCGGCCACCCTTGTTGGACCCCTGCCCGGCGTCGCCCAGTCGGACCGGTGGCGGCGGCGCGTCATCATCGCTGTCGTCGAGGACGGCGACGCCTCCCTCGTCCCGGCCACGACGTCGAGTTTCGAACCGCTTGTAGGTGAGGCGCTGGCGTTGCAGCCCCGTATGCGCCCAGTCGACCTACACCCACTTCAGGGCCGCCGCATCGTCGAGCTCCTCCTTGACGCCGCCAGCAAGCCCGGGCTCCGTCTTCACGACGGGGAGCCCCAGCTCCGTCTTCACGGCGGCGAGCCCTGGCTCCGTCTTTGGCTTGACGTAGCGCGGAGGAGCCAAGGAGGGGGCGCACCTGTCGCCCTTGTTGATGACGATGTCGGTGCTGCGGGTGCGCCGGCCGAGCGGCGTCTCCGCTGCGGGCTCGGCCTTGATGGTGAACACCACCGGCGAACCGGAGGAATGGGAAGAGAAGCGGGGGGAGAATTGAGAGGAGGAAGACGAGGAGGAGCCGAACCTCCTGGGCATCCATTGCCCGGCGCTCCAGCGGGGGGGCGGGGCGGCCGCCGCGGCAGGGTATGCCAGGGGCGGGTCATTGCCTCCCTCGATGTACTAGAGTACCGCGTGGAGGGTGCGGCTGGGGGCGCCCCACCATAGGCGGCGCCCGTCGCTGTTCTTGGTGCCCCCCACCACCGGCGCCCTGTTGGTGGACGCCAGCCGCTGCGCCTGCCGGCGCTGGAAGTACGCCGCCCACAACGCGTGCTTGTCGGCGGCGTACTAGGGGAGGGCGTGCTACTCCTCCGTTAGGGATGCCCGCACGTGGTCGACCTTGGCGGCGACGATGATGGGGCGCGCGTCGACATCGGACACCGAGGGATGGGGACGCCCCCGTTGCTGAGCCTCAAACCCGTCGGCCCGACGCGCATGTCCGGTGGCACCGGGATGTTCGCCTCGAAGAAGAGGTACGCCTCCCACTTGTGGAGCGAGCAGCGGCCGAAGCCGTTGGCCGCTGCCGCGTCGCTGGGGAAGCGCTCGGCCATCAGTTTGGGCTTGGGAAGAGGGGAGAAGGGGAGGAACGTCGGCGGACGAGGAGAGAGGCAGAGCTCGGCGGCGGTTGGTGTGGCCAGATGCGAGGGGAGGCACTGGTTTTATAGCCCCGCGCCGTGTGTACGCGTGGCGGGAGGGGAGGCATCGCTGCGCCGCCCGTGAGGAATCAAAGGCAAGGCTGACCGCCGGCAGCCTTGCCATTGATTATTCGCGGGAAAGCGAGGCGTTCTAAGGGAAGACAAGGCACGTGTCGCTGACTTGGCAGTCCCGCGGCTCTTTCGCGCCAAAATTGCTCGCCCGGCGCCCCTGGGCGCCCCCAGCGCGCCGGGTTCGGCCTGGGTCCGCTCGCACAGTTTCGGCCCAAACCAGCAAAAAAGGGCCTCCTGGGGGTGCGACTAGGCTGATTTTTGGGCACCAGCGCTGAAAAATCGCCTAGGGGGGCCTGTTGGGGGCGCGGGTGGAGATGATCTTAGTCATCTTGCCCATGAGGCATGGTTCGCAAGCATCAAGTGATTCCAAAAGCCCATCAGCATGGAGTTTCTTCATGCGCTTTACACCAATATGACCTAAACGACAGTGCCACAAATAAGTTGCACTATCATTATTAATTTTGCATCTTTTGGCATCAATATTATGAATATGTGTATCACCACGATCGAGATTCAACAAAAATAGATCACTCATCAAGGGTGCATGACCATAAAAGATATTACTCATATAAACAGAACAGCCATTATTCTCTGATTTAAATGAATAATCGTCTCGCATCAAACAAGATCCAGATATAATGTTCATGCTCAACGCTGGCACCAAATAACAATTATTCAGGTCTAAAACTAATCCCGAAGGTAGATGTAGAGGTAGTGTGCCGATGGCGATCACATTGACCTTGCAACCATTTCCGACACGCATCGCCACCTCGTCCTTTGCCAATCTTCATTTAATCCGTAGCCCCTGTTTCGAGTTGCAAATATGAGCAACTGAACCAGTATCAAATACCCAGGCGCTACTACGAGCATTAGTAAGGTACACATCAATAACATGTATATCAAATATACCTTTCACTTTTCCATCCTTCTTATCCGCCAAATACTTGGGGCAGTTCCGCTTCCAGTAACCAGTCCCTTTGCAATAGAAGCACTCAGTTTCAGGCTTAGGTCCAGACTTGGGATTCTTCCCGGGAGCAGCAACTTGCTTGCTATTCTTCTTGAAGTTCCTCTTCTTTCCTTTTCCCTTTTTCTTGAAACTAGTGGTCTTGTTAACCATCAACACTTGATGCTCCTTCTTGATTTCTACCTCCACGGCTTTGAGCATTCCGAAGAGCTCGGGAATAGTCTTTTCCATCCCTTGCATATTATAGTTCATCACAAAGCCTTTGTAGCTTGGTGGCAGTGATTGATGAACTCTGCCAATAACACTATCATCTGGAAGATTAACTTCCAGCTAAGTCAAGTGGTTATGGTACCCAGACATTCTGAGTATGTGTTCACTGACAGAACTGTTCTCCTCCATCTTGCAGCTATAGAACTTGTTGGAGACTTCATATCTCTCAACTCAGGCATTTGCTTGAAATATTAACTTAAACTCCTGGAACATCTCATATGGTCCATGACGTTCAAAACGTCTTTGAAGTCCCGATTCTAAGCCGTAAAGCATGCCACACTGAACTATCGAGTAGTCATCATAACGTCCGGAGTTGCTCCTGCAGCAGGCCTCGCACCTAGAGGTGCATCAAGGACGTAATTCTTCTGTGCAGCAATGAGGATAATTCTCAAGTTACGGACCCAGTCCGTATAGTTGCTACCATCATCTTTCAACTTAGCTTTCTCTAGGAACGCATTAAAATTCAAGGGAACGGTATCACGGGCCATTGATCTACAACATAGATATGCAAAAACTATCAGGACTAAGTTCATGATAAATTTAAGTTCAATTAATCATATTACTCAAGAACTCCCACTTAGATAGACATCCCTGGAGTCATCCAAATGATCACGTGATCCATATCAACTAAACCATGTCCGATCATCACGTGAGATGGAGTAGTTTTCAATGGTGAACGTCTCTATGTTGATCATATCTACTATATGATTCATGTTCGACCTTTCGGTCTCAATGTTCCAGGCCATGTCTGTACATTCTAGGCTCGTCAAGTTTAACCCGAGTATTCTGCTTGTGCAAAACTGGCTTGCACCCATTGTATGTGAACGTAGAGTTTATCACACCCGATCATCACCTGGTGTCTCGGCACAATGAACTGTAGCAACGGTGCATACTCAGGGAGAACACTTATACCTTGAAATTTAGTGAGAGATCATCTTATAATGTGTAACACCCCGGATGTAACTTTCCCTATTTGTACTCCAACTCTAGTCGCTTCCGGCGTTAAGTTATTTTATATCCTCAGGTTCAGGTTTTGTCTCCGTGTGTTGTTGTCGTTGTCATGCATCTCATACCATGTCATCATGTGCATTGCATTTGCATACGTGTTCATCTCATGCATTCGGGCATTTTCCCCGTTGTCCGTTTTGTGTTCTGGCGCTTCGTTCTCCTCCGGTGGCCATGTCTAGCTTTCTTTCGTGTGTGGGGATTAAACATTTCCGTATTGGACCGAGACTTGCCAAGCGGCCTTGGTTTACTACCGGTAGACCGCCTGTCAAGTTTCGTACCATTTGGACTTCGTTTGGTACTCCTACGGTTAACCGAGGGACCAAAAAGGCCTCATGTGTGTTGCAGCCCAACACCCCTCCAATTTGGCCCAAAACCCACCAAACTCTGCTCCATGTCCTAGAGCGTTCGATCACGATCGCGTGGCCGAAAACCGCACCTCATTTGGACTCTCCTAACCCCCTCTATGCCTATATATATCTCCCCCCATTCGAATCACGGACGAAACCCTAGATTTTTTTCTCCTCCGTCGCCGCCGGACACGTCCGGACGGACCGGACGCGTCCGCTCCGCCCGCCCGCACCAGCCAGCAGCCGCCACGTGTCACTTGCGGGACCGCTTCGCCGCTGCCGCCGCTGAGGCCCGCCGAAACCAGCGCGGGCCCCCGCGGCCCAGCTCCTCGCGCCGCCCG
>NC_057803.1:433035964-433038298 GCF_018294505.1 Triticum aestivum
AGTGCCCCGCCGCCTTACCTCGTCGCCTCGCTGCCCCGCGGCCGGGACCGGCGACCCCGCCGCCCTCCGCCGTCCTGTCCGCCAAGACCGGAGCTCGCCGCGCCGCCCAACACCATCGCCGGCGACCTCGGCTCCGGCCGTGAACAGTGCCGCCGCCACCTCGGGCTCCGTGCGATCCAGATCTGGATCGGAGCTACAGTAAACCCAAGGAGAGGTTGATTTTTTTTACTAAGTCCCGAAATTCTTGATCCATATGCTCCTGTAGGCGGCTCCGTAACTTTGCATCCGTAGCTCCGATTTGGACGTATAGCATATCAAAATGTTCATCTCAGAGAGTACATCATTTCATTCCATTGCATAATTTTCATTTGAGCTCATTTTGGTGCCCGAAATGCTATTAGAAGAGGGCAACTTGAGTTAATTGTCAGATCTGTTACTCCGTTTAGCACTTTTCTCATTTTTTCCATGATTATTGTGTGCATGATATGCCCGTGAGTTCTACATATATTTTGTTAAGGATTTTGTCATCTTTCCAGAGGTGCAACCCATGTATTTTTAGGATGTGTTTGGTGACTTGTGCAAGCTTGCAAAGTGGTGCACTTGCTAATTCTGTTTTCAGGGACTTAGTGATTTCACCAAGTCCTGCGATTGTTTAGTTCATGATGCCATATGTTCTTGTTGTTTCCTAGTGATCCGTGCCTCTTTTGAGGATGATCAGTAAAGGAGTTTTATTAATCTTGTAGTGCTCTATCCATACATGTCTTTGTTTGTAATTATGGAGCACCCTAGCTTGAGTCAATCGAGCTCTACTTTTGCTTCGTTGCGAATCTGGGCAGATCGTCAACTTGTTTGCGATTTTGCCGATGTTATTGTAGTTGATCTGTGCATGCTATGCTATTGTTCTTGCCATGTCTAGCTTGTATTTTGTGCCTTCTTTATGGATGTATGCTTGTCTTGCCGTGACTTGCACCGTGGTGAGTGCATCGAGCTCGTAAACATGCCTTCGTGAGTTATGTTTCAGCAAGTCCCAGTTTTCACTAAGTCTGAAAACTGATTATGTTTTTGCTATGTTCACATGCTTGCAATTGTATTTTCTGCTCCCTTTTGGCTCAAGGTCACTAAGGGACTTTTGTTAAGCTTGTTGAGTAGCTCCATGCCATGTCTTTCTTTGTCATGTTCAGGTCCTGTAGCATGTTGTTTTGTTGCTCCGAAGAGGGCTATATAATCTGAAATTCCAGACAAGTGTTAATTTCACTAAGTCTGAGATCTGTTTTACCATTTGCGTTTTTGCCATGCTTGTTTGAACCTGTTAATGGATGATTTGGCCGTAGCTCAGTGCTAGACTTTTGTTAAGCATCTTGAATGCTTCCCTGCCATGTATTTTGTTGCCATGTTTGGTGGCTGTAGCATGTCCATCTCATTGCATTTAGATGCCTACTTGCTGTAAATCGCAGACCGGTGTCATTTTTGAATCGCTTGTCATTTCCAAACCGTAACTCCGATTCCGGCGTTCTTTATATCGTTTTCAAGCGATCTCATCTCATCTTTCCAGTGGCACCCTTGGAATTCCAAGTTGAGGCCAGGTTCATGCATTTCCTGTCATATCTTGCATGTTGCATTCCGCATCGCATCCCGCATAGCATATCATCTTTGCGTCGTGTTGATTGAGTTTGCACGTGGTTGATTGTATCCTTGTTGCTTGTTTGTCTTGTTTGGGTAGAGCCGGGAGACGAGTTCGCTAACGAGGAGCCCGTTGAGTTTGATTGTGAGGGTCCAATCAACTCTGACAACTGTGCAGGCAAGATGATCATACCCTCGAAATCACTACTATCTTTGCTATGCTAATTTGCTCGCTCTTTTGCTATGCCATTGCTACGATGCCTACCACTTGCTTGCAAGCCTGCCAAATTGCCATGTCAAACCTCTAACCCACCATGTCCTAGCAAACCATTGATTGGCTATGTTACCGCTTTGCTCAGCCCCTCTTATAGCGTTGCTAGTTGCAGGTGAAGATTGGAGGCCGTTCCTTGTTGGAACATTTATTTACTTGTTGGGTTATCATTTTATTGCTATGTTATCTTAATGCATCTATATACTTGGTAAAGGGTGGAAGGCTCGGCCTCTCGCCTAGTGTTTTGTTCCACTCTTGCTACCCTAGTTTCCGTCATATCGGTGTTATGTTCCCGGATTTTGCGTTCCTTACACGGTTGGGTTATAATGGGAACCCCTTGATATTTCTCCTTGATTAAAGCTTTTCCAGCAATGCCCAACCTTGGTTTTACCATTTGTCACCTAGCCCTTTTCTTTCCTTTGGGTTCTGCAGACTCAAGGGTC
>NC_057803.1:433038408-433045564 GCF_018294505.1 Triticum aestivum
TGAGTGTTGGTCCACCTATCAGCTACCGATGGCCACCAGGGGCAACTCTGGGCTGGCCTACCCGTACCTAGGACAATCTGAGTGTGCCCTGAGAAAGAGATATGTGCAGCTCCTATCGGGATTTGTTGGCACATTCGGGCGGTGTTGCTGGTCTTGTTTTAACTTGTCGAAGTGTCTTGAGTTACTGAGATACCAAGTCTGATCGGAATGTCTTGGGAGGAGGTCTATTCCTTCGTTGACCGTGAGAGCTTGTCATGGGCTAAGTTGGGACTCCCTGCAGGGATTGAACTTTCGAAAGCCGTGCCCGCGGTTATGGGCAGATGGGAATTTGTTAATGTCCGGTTGTAGATAACTTGAACCTTAATTAATTAAAATGTATCAACCGAGTGTGTTACCATGATGGCCTCTTCTCGGCGGAGTCCGGGAAGTGGACACGGTGTTGGAGTAATGTTTGCGCAGGTTGCTCTCTAATTTCTCGCTCGTGCTTTGCCTCCTCTTCTCGCTCTCCTTTGCGAATAAGTTAGCCACCACACTTGCTAGTCGCTTGCTGCAGCTCCATATATTTACCTTGCCTTACCTATAAGCTTAAATAGTCTTGATCGCGGGGGTGCGAGATTGCTGAGTCCCTGTGGCTCACAGATTACTATTACACCAGATGCAGGGCCTGATGATTCCGCTCCAGGAGACGCGTGTGAGCTCAAGTGGGAGTTCGACGAAGACTCTCAATGATACTACGTTTCCTTTCCCGATGATCAGTAGTAGTGCCCAGTTGGGGGTGATTGGGACCGTGTCGCATGTTGGGTTCTCTTTTATTTTGGCGCCGTAGTCGGGCCATGAGTGCTTGGATGATGTAATGTTATTTATGTACTTGATTGACGTGGCGAGTGTAAGCCAACTATGTTAACTCCCCTTCTATTATTACATTACATGGGATGTTTGTGAAGATTGCCTAACTTGCGACATATGCCTTCAATGCGATTATGTCTCTAAGCCGTGCCTCGACACGTGGGAGCTATAGTTGCATCGAGGGTGTGACAAGTTGGTAATCAGAGCCTTCGCCGACCTTAGGAGCCCCATTGCTTGATCGTTTTTAGCGGCCGAGTTGTGTCTAGAAAAATGTTTTGAGTCTTTAGGAATTATATATCAGAGAGTTTAGGAATTCTTTTTACTGCCAGTCTCCTCATCGCTCTGGTAAGGCATCCTGACATAGAGTTTTGACTCTTCTCTTCTCAAATTTCACTAAAAAAAATTTAGGATCACGCGGGTATCTTGGAATCATTTCGATGGTTTTATGATGAGAATGTTGTCTTGGTGACTCCTGTCAGGGGTTTAGTGGAAGTGTCCCGGGGAGTTGAGCTCTGAGGTGTTGTCATCATAATTTTATCGTTGCAGTTCTGGAATACCTAAGTCTAGTACGCTGACATCGAAAATCTCTTTTATGCAGTTCGTTGGTGAGATAACCTCGACGCCACCCAGTACTGGGGCTGGAGTTCGGGAGTATCGCCATAACTTGTATAACGGATGATTTTCGAAGGTTGAGGTAGATGGTTTCCGAAGTTTTCTTGGTTATGTGTTGAAGGATGGATACAGCTGGATGTAGGATTTGCTAGTTTGGGTGAGATATTATGCTTTCCCTGTATCCCCAACACCTGATTGCATAACCGGAAAGGTTCGGGAGTTTCATAGGTGGGAATTCTAGTAGCTCTAGTTTTTCTTCCACGGATATTGGTTTGAGATTGGGATTTCTTATTCGTTCTTGATCCGTACCTTGTTGATTTATTTCTCTACCTTAATTCTACGTGGCTTCTCATTATGGATATGTGACCATTTTAAGAGGAATGCATTCGTTCATTTTGTTCGGATGTGAAGACTATATGTTGCAATTTTCATTCCGTTGGATTCAACTTCAATATTTATCTATCAATGTGCTAATGGTGGTCAACCTCTTCAGGATGGCTCCTCCAACGCGCACGACTCCGAATCCTGATCCGCCACCACCTCCACCTCCTCCAGAGGCATGGCAAGCTGTGATGGCCGCAACCAATCCAAATACACAGCTGATCATGCAAATTCTTCAAGAGCGCAATCAAGGCAGTCAAGGGAATCAAGGAATCAATCAGAGTCACTTTGCTACACTCAACCAGTTCCTTGCTAACGGGCCAAAGACTTTCAGCAATTGTGTTGAGGCAACCGATGCCGACGATTGGCTTGTGGATCTGTGTAAGCATTTCGAGTGCGGTAACGCCAGGCCTGAGGACTTTGTTAAGTTCGCTTCCTTCCAACTCAAAGATCAAGCTGCAGAATGGTTCCAGCAGTACAAGGACTCCAGAGGTGGACGTGTTATCACTTGGGATGATTTCTGTCGAGATTTCCGAGCTCATCATATTCCCCAGAGCGTGGTTGAAAGCAAGCATGAGGAATTCCGTAATCTGAAGCAAGGCTCTTTGTCTGTCTATGACTACAACAAGTTGTTCCAGAAGCTCGCCCGCTTTGCCAAGCAGGACGTCCCTGATGAGAAGAGCATGATATATCAGTTCAGGTGTGGTCTCAGAGAAAAAATTCAGCTCGCTCTTGTCCTCTTTGAGCCCTTAAGGTACGATGAGTTCTACAACATGGCACTGAAGCAAGAGGCTGCTCAGTTGAGGTGTGATGCTTCCAAGAAGCGAGTCAGAGATGTTACTCCTTCTTCCTCTACTCAAGTGGCCAAGCAGCAGAAGTTTTGGCTTCCTCCTCCTCCGTTCCGTCAGCCGTATCAGCAGAAGAGCAAAGGTGGCAGTGGTTCTTCCCACCCACCCAACCCTGGCTTTCAGAACAAGACTTCGTCTCAAGCTCCAAGATCGAGTGCTCCGTATCACCACCCGCTTTCAGAGGTCACGTGCAACAAGTGCCAACAGAAGGGTCACTATGCCAATAAGTGTCTCAACCAGAGGCATCTTCCTCCTCCTCCTCCTGTCAGATCGGCAAGTACAGCTATGGTCAAGCATAACCCCAAGCATGCCAAGGTCAATTTGATGAATGCAGCTCAGGCAGAGGACTCGTCAGATGTGATCATGGGTAACCTTCCTGTTAATGATATTCCTGCAAAAGTTCTTTTTGACACTGGTGCATCGCATTGCTTCATCTCGAGACCGTTTACAAATAGGCATGAATTGGTTTCGCAAGTTTTGCCTAGTCCTTTAGCAGTTGTCTCTCCCGGTAAGCGCATGCAGGCTAACTCCATCATTCCGGATGTTTCTATCACTTTGGGTGACTACAAGTTCTTGGCTTCTCCTACGGTTCTCGGTGACTCGGATATTGATCTTATTCTCGGGATGGATTGGCTTTCTAAGCACAAGGCTCAGCTTGATTGTGCAGCCAGGCAGATTCAATTGACTCATTCGTCTGAGGATGTAATTGTCTTTGCCGCTCGTGATGATACCATTCGTCTGTTTTCTCTCAATGAGAAGGGTGAATTGGATGCCATCTCTCAAATTCCAGTCATTTGCGAATACCAAGACGTCTTTCCAGAAGAGCTCCCAGGAATGCCTCCGCACCGGCCAGTTGAATTCGTTATTGATCTTGAGCCTGGCACGGAACCTGTGTGCAAGCGTCCTTACAAGCTCGGACCTGAAGAGTTGAAGGAGCTGAAGAATCAACTCGATGAGCAAGAAAGAATGGGTCTCATCCGGCCTAGTTCTTCTCCGTGGGGTTGTGGTGTTCTTTTTGTGAAGAAGAAGGATGGAACGGACCGACTTTGTGTTGATTACCGTCCAGTGAACAAGAAGACCATCAAGAACAAATACCCACTTCCCAACATCAATGAGCTGTTCGAACAACTCAAAGGTGCTCAAGTATTCTCCAAGCTTGATCTTCGTATGGGTTATCACCAGATTCGCATTCGTGAAGAAGATATTCCCAAGACAGCATTCAGAACAAGCTTTGGTTCATATGAATACACTGTCATGTCTTTTGGTCTCGCCAATGCTCCTCCAACGTTCTCTCACATGATGAACTTCATCTTCAATGCCTACACCAATGACTTCGTTTTGGTCTATCTCGACGACATTCTGGTTTTCTCCAAGAACAAGGAAGATCATGCCAAGCACTTGCGTTTGGTTCTCAATAAGCTCAGAGAACATCAGTTCTACGCTAAGTTCTCCAAGTGTGAATTTTGGCTCGATGAGGTTCTTTATATTGGTCATATCATCTCTGCTAAGGGCATTGCCGTGAATCCTGAGAAGGTGTCTGCAATTGTGAATTGGGAACCTCCTCATAATGTGAAGCAACTCCGCAGCTTCCTCGGTCTCGCAAGCTATTGCCGAAGATTCGTTGAAAACTTTTCTAAAATCGCGAAGCCTCTCTAAAATCTTCTTCAGAAGCACGTCAAGTACGTTTGGTCTCCGGAGTGCGATATTGCTTTCAACACTTTGAAAGAGAAGTTGATCACTGCTCCAGTTCTGACTCCACCTGATGAATCCAAGCCGTACGAGGTCTTTTGTGATGCCTCTCTCCAAGGTCTTGGCGCAGTATTGATGCAAGAGAAGAAAGTTGTTGCTTATACATCTCGCCAGTTGAAGCCTAATGAGAAGAACTACCCCACTCATGATCTCGAGTTGGCGGCAGTTGTGCATGCTCTTTTGACTTGAAGACATCTTCTATTGGGAAGAAAAGTGGACATTTTCACTGTTCACAAGAGTCTCAAGTACATCTTCACTCAGCCTAATCTCAACCTCAGGCAAACTCGTTGGGTCGAAATGATTCAAGAGTATAATCTGAGTATTGAGTATACTCCAGGCAAGGCCAATGTGATTGCTGACGCTTTGAGCAGAAAGGCCTACTGCAACAGTATGATTCTCAAGCCTTATCAACCCGAGCTTTGTGAAGCTTTCCGCAAACTTAATCTGCAAGTTGTTACTCAAGGTTTCCTCGCCAACCTTCAAGTCTCTCCTACCTTGGAAGACCAGATTCGCCAAGCCCAGCTTCTTAATGCTATGGTGAAAAAGGTGAAGATTGGGATTTCCAAGAGTCAATCCAAGTACAAGTGCTACCGCCTTGATGACAAGGACACTCTCTTCTTCGAGGATCATATTGTTGTGCCCAAAGGTGACCTCCGTAAAGTGATCATGACGAGGCTCACAATTCTCTCCTCTCCATCCACCCTGGGAGCACGAAGATGTATCAGGACCTTAAGCAAGCTTATTGGTGGACTCGAATGAAGCGCGAGATCGCTCAATTCGTGAATGAATGTGATGTCTGCAGAAGAGTGAAGGCAGAACACCAAAGGCCAGCTGGTCTCCTCCAACCTCTTGCTATTCCAGAATGGAAGTTTGACCACATTGAGATGGACTTCGTGACTGGGTTTCCAAAGTCCAAGCGTGGCAATGATGCTATGTTTGTTGTCATCGACAAACTCACCAAAGTGGCTCATTTTTTGCCTATCAAAGAGTCGATCACTGCAGTTCAATTGGCGGAACTCTATACCTCTCGAATTGTCTCTCTGCACGATATTCCTCAAGTGATCTCTTCAGACCGTGGCAGCATCTTTACCTCGAAGTTTTGGGATTCTTTTCAAAAGGCCATGGGCACTAACATCCGCTTCAGCACAGCTTTCCATCCTCAAACAAGCGGTCAAGTCGAGCATGTCAACCAGATTCTTGAAGATATGCTCAGGGCTTGTGTGATCTCCTTCGGCATGAAGTGGGAGGATTGTCTTCCTTATGCTGAATTCTCCTACAACAACAGTTTTTAAGCAAGTTCGGGCAAGGCCCCTTTTGAAATTCTGTATGGCAGGAAGTGTCGTACCCCTCTCAACTGGTCTGAAACCGGTGAACGTCAGCTTTTGGGTAATGACTTAATCACAGAAGCAGAAGAAATGTGCAAAGTCATTCGTGATAACCTCAAAGCAGCCCAATCCCGCCAGAAGAGCTACTATGATAGTAAGCACCGTGATTTGGCTTTCAAGATCGGAGATCATGTTTACCTTCATGTCTCTCCTATGAAAGGTACTCGTCGCTTCGATATCAAAGGGAAGCTTGCCCCTAGATACGTGGGACCTTTCAAGATTGTCAGCAAGAGAGGCGACCTTGCCTATCAACTCGAGCTTCCTTCAAACTTTGCAAATGTTCATGACGTGTTCCATGTCTCTCAGCTTCGAAAGTGCTTCAAGACTCCTGACCGCACCGTCAACTTCGAGGACATTGAGCTCCAAGAAGATCTCTCTTATCGTGAGCACCCAGTTGCTATTCTTGAAGAGACTAACGCAAGACTCACAACAAGTCAATCAAATTTCTCAAAGTCAAGTGGTCACACCATTCCGACCGTGAAGCTACCTGGGAACGCGAGGATCACCTCCGTTCTGAGTACCCGGCGTTCTTTCAGTCCTAGATCTCGGGACGAGATCCTTTCGTAGTGGTGGAGTGTTGTAACACCCCGGATGTAACTTTCCCTATTTGTACTCCAACTCTAGCCGTTTCCGGCGTTAAGTTATTTTATTTCCTCGGGTTCGGATTTTGTCTCCGTGTGTTGTTGTCGTTGTCATGCATCTCATATCATGTCATCATGTGCATTGCATTTGCATACGTGTTCATCTCATGCATTCGGGCATTTTCCCTGTTGTCCGTTTTGCGTTCCGGCGCTTCGTTCTCCTCCGGTGGCCATGTCTAGCTTTCTTTCATGTGTGGGGATTAAACATTTCCGTATTGGACCGAGACTTGCCAAGCGGCCTTGGTTTACTACGGTAGACCGCCTGTCAAGTTTTGTACCATTTGAACTTCGTTTGGTACTCCAACGGTTAACCGAGGGACCAAAAAGGCCTCGTGTGTGTTGCAGCCCAACACCCCTCCAATTTGGCCCAAAACCCACCAAACTCTGCTTCATGTCCTAGAGCGTTCGATCACGATCGCGTGGCCGAAAACCGCACCTCATTTGGACTCTCCTAGCCCCCTCTATGCCTATATATATCCCCCCCCCATTCGAATCACGGACGAAACCCTAATTTTTTCTCCTTCGTCGCCGCCGGACACGTCCGGACGGACCGGACGTGTCCGCTCCGCCCGCCCGCACCAGCCAGCAGCCGCCACGTGTCCCTTGCGGGACCGCTTCGCCGCCACCGCTGCTGAGGCCCACCGAGCCCAGCGCGGGCCCCCGCGGCCCAGCTCCTCGCGCCGCCCGCGCCCTT